>NC_043982.1:25260862-25345862 GCF_902150065.1 Myripristis murdjan
GCATTTTTTTCAAAATGGTGGGTTTGGGGTAATTTGTGCCAGTGGAATAACTTGTGATTATATACTATATATTGCTTTATTGTATTTTATTGCTATTGTACATTGTCTTCTTACCTTTGATCATTAAAACTATTCAGATTCAGATGAAGATGATCTTCAGGTGCTCATTTTGGAAGTTTTATTTTGTTCTGGGTATGTGTTCATGTGGTGCTAGGCCTTGTTATAGAAAGGTGACCTGTGATCTTGTTAAAATAATAAATAAATGTTAAATAAATAATTTTGTATTGAATTTGTTTTGCTTTTATATAGCATTATCATTTGTGAGATTAAAATGATCTGTTTTACTTCATTTATCAATGGCACAATTTACCCCAGTGTATTCTCTCTAATGGCACAATTTACCCCGCACCGGGGGCAAGTTGTGCCACAAAACCACTTTTTTTTTGAAAGCTATATTTCTCAAAAACTGTTTATATAAGATCCAAAGTGATTGTTCCCAGGGATGCACAACATCTTAAACTATATGTGCATATTTTAGTTGGAGGCATTACTGTAATCCCCTCGCTTTAAAGGCACTTTAAGTAAAAATTGGCACTACTTACCCCACTCTCCCCTAATAGAGAGTAAGGATTGGTGGGAACAGGTGGTCCTTAGAGAGTTCAGTGATATAGAGAAGCTTGTGAGCTACTGTCCAATGCTTCCTCCAGGATGCCAGCATTTGTGCTCCTATAGTAATAATGATTCACAGAAACCTGGAAGCTGTGCAGAATATTCTACCGAACTATAGCTAGCCTGTTTGGGAGATACAAAAGCATTGATGTTCGTGTAATGATTTTTCTACAGCCTGGTGCTAGTTTTGCAGGTTTTAAACAAAGCAGTTGAGCTACACTGGATGGTCTGCATAGTTGTTCACCATTTGGAAAATACTGTATGTATCACATCCCTAAAATTATTTTTCTAAGGACTCTATCTGTCCTGTTGTCTTCGAATAGATACATGAATTTCATCAACAGACATATACCCTACATGCAGTTGTGGATCACAGATATTGTGAAGAATCAACCCTTAAGCCCATATTCATTCCAGCACAGACTATATGGTTTTCTTTTACCTCCACATAACCTGTTCAGCTGAATTCAAGTGCAACCTGATAATTGTTCAAGAAATGCCTTGAGCAACGCTGCCTCAGAATCTGAGTGGACTGAGCATTATGTCCAAAGCTTTAAATAATTTCAGGCTCTTGAAATAAATGAAGAAAAAAGAAATCCTCTCTCTAGCTGAATCTAGCATTAATAGCAGCCACTCAGTCTGATCAAAAGAGAGGCATATATTACATTTAACAGTGTCATCCCACTACACAATTAACCCTATAAAGCCGCACGTGTCATATTTAAGACATGATTGTTTTCAGCCTTGTACATCAACTGTACAGCATTTGTACAGCAAATTTTTACTGAAACATCAATAGGAAAAATTACTGAGTTGATGCAATGTGAAATTACTGAACATTTCATAACGTTTTTGTGTGTAAAACCGTGTTGAAAATGGCTGTCTCAAATTTAACACAGCAGGTATATTGAGGTCATTTTCACCAAATTGGTCAAAATAATAAAAAGATAATACTAAATAATGGAAAAAGTGTTATTTTCTATGTTTGGAAGGAAAAGTGTTCTTTTATATGTTTGGAACTACCAATGTGTTAAAGAATTGTTGTGTTTTATGATGTTTTTGTTTGTTAAAAATAAATTAAAAAAAAAAAAAATTCAAGCACCATTGCCTGATGTGCCAAATATGATACAAATTGAAACTCATTTTTTTTTTTTTTTTTTTTTTTTTTTTTTTGGTTGTTTAGTTGGACCACTAATGGCTCCAGTTTCAAAGAATTGGAATTTTCGGTCAATTATTTGATGGTTCAGGCTTTACAGGGTTAAATGGCTCCTTTCAAAAGCGGTGTTTACACCACTTTTACTTTTCCTACAGCAGAACTTGCTGCAAAATGTTTTGTGAATTCACTGCAAAGCCTGATTTACATGGCCAATTCCACAGACCATTAATATTTGCACAATAATTGTATGCAAAATGCCTTTCTACATATTTATAAGGAGCACTAGTGCAGTCTGCTCCCTTTCACTATGTTGTGCTCAATGCTCATCAGGCACAGTTCATGAATAGCAAAGGCTTTCTTTCATTGCAGAGGTTTGCACATGTTAACATTTAGTGAAACAATGTACACTTCAGTTATACTTACTGTCAAAACTCTCACTCAAGCTAAAGCTCCTTACCTCTCTGCCACTTCTAGACCTCGACTCAATCCCATCCCCAAACCTCTCCTACAACTATATCCATTTCATCAGCCCCTCAGTCAGGTCTACCTCCACCCCCAACCAATACCCATCTCCAATTCTCTCTTCCAGTTGTATCTCAGTGTCTCTACATCAATTCCAGCCTTTCAGTTTCATTCTTCCAGTCACAGCCCACGCCCCAGTTTCTAATCTATTACTGAGATTCAGAGTCGCAATTTCCACTCTTGGGGAGTGGGACACTTTTTATGCACGGCTTTCTGTTTTACATGATGAGGATTTTAGTTGTAGTAACAGATGTCAGCTCTGTGGACATGCTACGAAATACACTGGGAAAACTGATTTAAATATGCCCATTCTTGCACATGCATGTAAGAACTGCTGCTGTCCTACTTACGCTTGTGACATGATTCTCCACAGCAACTCTGAGTAAAATCAAAAAACAAAATATGAAACCTATAGACCTCCAATTCATCAACAATGGACCAAGAATTACATAGACAACATTACTGTTTTCAGTTTTCACTCCATAGCCATTAGCTGTAGCCAGAATGTTATTTTTGTTCTTATGGAGTTTATTTTCCTCTTCTTCTGCTTGGGGCATTCCCACACTTCTGTTGATTGGAAGGACCCAAGTCCGTTTGACTTGAGAGTTTGGTACATTTAGTAATGTATGCATGCTATTTACAAGCTAGGGTGTACACTGAAAAAGACTCAAGTCCTCTTGAAAACGAGGGTCTGGAGTCCACATTATGTAAACAGGAGGGTTTCCCTCCCTCTGGTATATATTGCCCTGCATCTGCTGAATTATTTTTATCTCCGCTGGGAACAAAAATTTATCCCCCTCATTGTGATTTATGCGGCTTCACCCATAGACCATATAAAATATCTAAAATAAAAATAGGCTATTAAAAAAAAATCTAAGTAAACTGCTACAACATGAGAACAGTCTACAGCACAAACAACCATAAAATCAGAAATGGACTTTCACTGCCAGTGGTTGTGTGACAAAAGAAATGACACTGCCACTGACAACTACCTTTGCACTGCAAAGGTAGTTGTGAGGTTGTGCTACGGATGGTTATCAATTATGGATTTCAACAAAAGACATACAGTCTCTGCCTGTTTCAGTACTTGGGGAAATCCCTGCAGTCACTATGGCACATATCTACCACCTGCCCCTCTCCTAATCCAGGATGCTGTCATACCTACAGTCATTCTAAAACCTTATCTTAACTTATCTTATTTTTTTTTTTTGTGAACATATTGTATGTTTACATACCATAGTGTTTCTATGCTCCATGTACACACGTACGTAACTGAAGCTGTTGCAGGAAAAATATCACACCTGAGCCAACAAGAAAGAAAACTCAGACAGAGAAAAGGAGAAATGGCCACAGGCTTAAGTAGTGAAAGGAGAGAGTGTACAGAAGGAAAGGAAAAAGGGAGAGGTAGAATTCAGAGAGCTTGTAAGGAGGAGATGTGAGGATGATGGTAACCAAGATGACAGCCACCCGTGTGCTCCTCTAATATGAGGCGCAAATGGATCTGCCTCTTATTCCAGCAGTGCACACGCCATCCATAAAGCCCTGTCAAGTCAAAGAGGCTAGCTCATTTAAGCTGCAGACACACATGAACAGACGTGCTTGCACACACACACACACACACACACACACACACACACACACACACACACACACACACACACGCACGCACACACGCACACACACAGATGGCAAGCTCATTTAAGCTGCTGTTTATTACCATTATCACCAGACAAGAGGAGGCGAATAACAGCCGCACTGCATTTCTCTCCTTGATGCCCATCATCAGCGTCCGAGTCTCAGGTGTTTATCGGCCTGTCACTTCGCAGGAGGCCTGACAAGCGACACTCCTTCCCTCTTTCTTTCTTCCTGTCATTCACCCACTTTTATCTTATGCCATCTCTGTTGTCTCACTGTCTCTTTACTCCTTTCGATCTCATTCTAATTTTCATACATCGTCTACTCTCCTTCTCCTCTTCATTTTCTCTCCGTCTTCTGATACATTCGCCTTGGTGACAACAGCACTCTCTTCACCATTACTTGCTCAAAGTTTTGTTTACACATCGGTTTATTTTCTGAGCTTGTTTGTGCAGTTTTAAAGAGGCAACTGTGCTGCTAAAGCATTTAATGATCTTAGAAACAGTTTTTTCCTGGGGTTTAATCACCCCCTGGTGCATTTTTATCACTCAGGTAAAACATCCTGGGTCTAATTTAGTTGCTGAGCTTATCAAAATTCAGCTACTAGGCCATTTTGGTGCCCATTATTTTAAAAGGCAATTACTGACTGTGATAATTGTGTTAATGGACAATTAGGAGTGACTAACTTTATCATGGTATAATTGGGGATCGACTGAGTTTTCTGCATTGACAGCTATTAGGAAAATAGCTGGTGCTTGAGGCAATAAAATGCACGTTGACATCCACTGAAGCCATGAATATTTTTGTGTAACTTTCAGTTCCAGGCTAAAGATAGCTCTACTTGACGAAGTAATAAATATTATTAGCACAATCTTTTTTTTTTTACAGCTTCAGAGTTTACCCGTTGTATCTCCTCTACAGTCTGCATTGTGTTATGTGAAACAAGGACCAACACTCACTTCAGCATCTGCGCTGACTTTTACTGCCTGGTCAACACACATGGAAACCCACTGGTCAGTCATGTAGACACAGCAGTCGCTCTAGGCCCAACTCTATAGAAAATTAAGATAGCTTTGAAAGCTTTGACCAAATATAACAAAATAGCACTTTCAAGTAAGCACAACACAATCACCACATTCTGCCATCCAATCCAACATAATGCCAAAATAGCTGAGTCATTATATTATGCTTTTGCTAGATTTAATATAATGCTGTGCTCTTTAAAACCTGATACACAGCCAATCAGTAAGAATCCACAATACAGATACACAAATAAATATAAGTGGTTATTATTCTGGCAAGTGGAATCACCAAGAAAACTCTGTCACAAGAGCACAACCTTCCCTCATATATATACAGTATATTTGTTATCTACTTATAGTACACAAGGTATACTTTAACATGGTGCACCTTGTTAGGGTGTATTATTTTGCTGAAAACATCTTTGCATTTTTAGGTTGACATAACTTTTCAGGCAAGAAGAGTTTAAAAGAGCATTGGTGAAAGGTTTAGTCATAAACTTTATGGTGATTACACTGGATTATTTTTTTTTAAAGACAAACTAAGATATGATGTAGAACATGTTTTTTTTTTTTTTTTTTTTTGGTGCTCGTGTGCACTGGGAATATATTTACAGTAAAGTAATTTTAGTTCCAAAGTAGCAAAACTGTTTAAAGCCCAAACTGCAAATTGTATGTTTTTAAATTTAACAGCTTAAATACAGCGGTAACATACGTGCATTAAAGTGATAGAAATGTCTGTTCCTCATGTGTCTTTGTTTTTTCCTGCTGTCTCTGTCTCACACTCTCTCATCCATGTTACCTGAATCAGGCTGTATCAGACCCTCTCTCTTTTTTGGTTTTGATTCTCCTTTTTGACTCTAAGGTGTGTGTGTGTGTGTGTGTGTGTGTGTGTGTGTGTGTGTGTGTACCTGTCTATCTGTTTGAAAATTTCTTACTTCACCTCCACCTTCACCTTCAAATCACCTCTCCTTCATAATTGGCTTTCTCTCAAGCCAAGTCGAATCCTTTTCTCCACCTCTTTAATTTTAATGCCTAAACCCCTCCATCCTCTGTTTTTCATCCTATCCTCCTTTCTCCCTCTTCTTCTCTCAGTCTTTCTCCCTCACCTCCTCTCCCCTCCTTCTCTCCCAGACTCCAGGGGTTCAGATGAAGTTAATATCCTCTTTCCTCCTATCTTTCATGGTCTTCTCCCCCCATTCTGTCCTCTTCTTTTCTTTGCTTCCACTTCCTCTCCATTCCCTCTTTCCCATGGGATCACGCTGGCATTGGTTCTCTCTCACTTCATTTATACCCTTCCTCTCCTTCTCCCTCTTCCTCCTCTACTCTCATTTGCTCTCTATCACAAGGGGGTGGGGCAGTTGATCTAACATATGCATGTCTTCCCTGTATCCCTCCTCTCTCTATCTCCCTCTTATCCTTTCCTTTCTCCCTCCCGTCCAATCTCTTCTCTATTCTTCCCTCTCTTTTTCCTTTCTTGCTTACTTCTTTCTTGGTCTTCATCTTGATAATCCTGATGAAGACCCTTATGGGATTGAAACGTTGATATATCATTAAACCATGGGAGCAATATTTACCTCAGTATGCATACTACATCTTTTACCTGATAGTGCCTCTCTATCTCTTCTCCCCTCCCTCTTTCTTCCTTCCCTCATGCTCTCCCATTCCCTGAGGATTCAGCTTCTGCTCTCTCTCTCTCTCTCTCTCTCTCTCTTTCTTCCTCTTTCCTCCTCAGTCACCCTGTCTCTATCCCTTCCCTATTCTAATGCTCCCCCTCCTCCTCTCTTCTTCTCCGTTTCCCTCTCCTTCCCCATGGTCCCATGGGTGTGAGAGGTAGCGGATGATGCTTTGCTTTGATTGCTGCGTGGCTGCAGGCATTCCTGGGGCAGAGTAGCTGTGGAGTTTCAGTCTGCTGGATGTACTGGTAAATAATCCCGACAGGGGAGAGGGAACAGAAAGCCACTCTCGAAGGGAGGAAGGAAGGAAGGGAGCAGATGTGTGGGCGTGTGTGTGTGTGTGTGTGTGTGTGTGTGTGTGGGTGTGTGTGTGAGAGAGAGAGAGAGAGGGAGAGAGAGAGAGAGAACGAGAGAGTGTGGATTGAAGGGAATATTAGGCCTCATTTATCAATACATTAGTAAATTTGTGTGTACATTATTGTGTAAAATAACACAAAACCTATAAAAGTGCACTGCATTCGTTAAGCATACATGGAAACATCTGTTTTCAGTTCTATTCATGTGCATATGTAGATGAATCCCATTCTCATAAATGGGAGGCACATTCATGGGATCTTAATTATCATGAATTAACATACTGCACTCTCAGAAAAGTTATATAAGGCAAAGCACACCCACATTCACTATCTGGTGGACTGAAATGGCATCAAAGACAGTGAAAAAGAGGAACTTAATCAAAGCTGTAATTGAGGTGATGCTTAGTGTTAATTTAGGGGGAAAAAAAAAAGAAAAAATATATATTTTTGCAGCAGCTGTTGGAATATGGCCCCATAAAAAGCTGACATATGGAAAGAGATCATGCTTACATCCTTAAAAAGAACTCTGAAAAAAGTTAAAAGAAAGTGATCTGATTTAGATCTGTTCAATGCAAAGTGCATTGCCATCAACCACACTGTTTGTTGGTGTCCTTTCCCAAACTGATAAGTGCATCGCTACCATCACTGGGAATGTGAGGGTCTCTGGCTCAAGAAAACAGAGCTGTGAGACTGTGGGTGGAAAATTGTGTCTTTCTGCTTCTCTCTGAGTTTGGATTATCTGGGACTTTGAGGCATTTTGGTACCTTAAAGAGCAAAAGAACATCTTTAGTCATTAAAAGAAATTAGCAGTGACAATAAGTCAATGTTTCTTTAAAATATTGCTTTTTTTATTATTATATTATGGAGTTGGAGGTGACATGTTGCATATACAAATTGTCCCAAAATTGTTTTGGAAGAAAAGATGCACTTATGCATTTGTATGGAGAGGTTTGAATAGGTAGGTAGTTGTGTGTGCTGTGCGGCCTCCAGTCATTAGTAATCTAAACTTGAGCTCACTGACAAACAAGTGATGTAGTGTGATATCATGAGATCATGTGTAAATATCACACCTAAATAAGTGTAAGTGTAAATATCACTTTTAAGGTCATTTTGTATACATAATTTACATTTTCATCCTCATCAAACCATTCAGTGAGCCCTCGTGCCCTGTGGATATGGGTGCTGTCATCCTGAAGGAGATCACTCCCATCAGGACAGAAATGTTTCATCACAGGATAAAGGTGATCACTCACAGCAACTTTGTATTGATTTTGCAG
Source organism: Myripristis murdjan (assembly GCF_902150065.1). Lineage (NCBI taxonomy): Eukaryota > Metazoa > Chordata > Actinopteri > Holocentriformes > Holocentridae > Myripristis > Myripristis murdjan. The sequence continues at coordinate 25,269,173 of NC_043982.1, forward strand.
TGAGCCTTCCCTCTTAGGGGGATAAATGGAGCCAAACCATGGTGGGAAAATGCCCCCCACAGCATGACAGCACCAGTGGACCCCCTCAGTGTGGGGGTCCAGCAATCAGGCCTGCGTTGCGTTCTCTTGGTGGATGCCACACATGCACTCACCCTCTATAGTCACCATTCTTATTGAAACACTAGCCCATTACGATCTGCGCCCAAATAATGAACCCTCTTTCAAAGTTACTTAGATCTTTTCCTCTTGGCATCTTCATCCAAAATCAGCGTCAAACATTTTTATCCATGTATGGAAGCGTCTGAACTTGTTATGTTTTTTTCCCCCACTCATTTTTTCCAGGTTTTTCCTTTTATTTGTCACATGATAGACACATGATAACAGCTTATGTGATTGACAGTCTTCAGTTTGCTTGTAACTGTAATGTAGATGGATGCCTATAGTGATGTGTTAATAAATATGCCAAGATTTGAAGTAGCCTTCATTTATTGCAAATATACATAGTTAAGGAGATGGTAATGACTTTGTCACCAAGCTTCACTGTCATATTGTCATCTTGATTAACATTCATGGAACTGATGTTTGGGACCTGCAAACAAATGTATTATTCATTATTGGCTTGTGGGTGTTTATTTATTTATTTTTTTTTTTAAAGAGGATTGTTCCCCACCGTATGATTAATGGATAATCTCATGCAAAGTCACCTTAACGCTCATCAAATGGCATTGAAGAAAACACTTCAAGGTGAAAAGATTTCTACCGGTGCCTACCCAGTGCATTTTAGAGCAGTTTTGAACTTTTTTAATGAGACGGAACGCTTAGAGTTTGGAAGAAGAATTGAATGTCCTCTGGGATCTTTGGTTTACTTTGATGGTCTAAATTAGTTAAAGAATATAAGAGTTTAAGAGCTGCAAGGTACCACTTAAAAACAATTCTTAAAATGACACTAACAACACTGAGGAATTGTTACTATCACAGATTTGTGGATCAAGGTTGCATCGAGTCAAACTTTGCTGAGACAGGCACAACTTCACCAACTTTGTATTCCATTTAGCACTCTGTATACACATTCAAGACTCAGGGCTCTCTCTCTCTCTCTCTCTCTCTCTCTCTCTCTCTCGCTCTCTCTCTCTCTCACTCACTCACACACACACACATACACAGTCACACACACACACACACACACACACACACACACACACACACACACACACACAAAGTAAAGAAGAAAGTTGTTCATAAGTATATAACTTATGAATATTTCAATATTTCAAACATTGCTGCTTTCCCATTCTTCAGTCCTTTGTATTGTGATCCCATTAATTAGGCGACAAATTCTAAAACAGTATATCTTCTATTATGTATCATTTTTTTAAAACCCAGGAGAAGAATCAAAATGTGAGGAAAGACACAAATTGTAACTTGAGTAAAAGTGCTTTGCTACTCTCTGTTATGCTCTTAATGTTACTCTGGTGCAAAGTTTATATTCCAATTCAACGAGTAAACCAAAACTGTTTTAATAATGACATTACATTACATGACATTGATCTTCTGCAGTGTATTGGCAAAACAGACACTGAGAGAAAAAGATTCAAGATTCTGCTTGCGTTGTCTTTGGTTTTTCATGGATGTGCACACATGAGATCTAAAAGCCCACAGCAAGCCTACAGATAAAGTGCTGTCCAAGCGACAAGCCAACAAGAGGTGGCAGTCAAAATCCTTGGCAGTGCATGGTAAACATGGTATAATTGGAGAACCATGGTACCTCAGCAAACTATGGTGGTCCCTGGACCCTCGGGTGCCCTTGAGGATAAAGGAAGACAATTGTGTGTGGCTGAACAATATAGAGAGTTATTTAAATCTGTATAATATCTAACAATACAATGTCCTGATGCTGTTGCTCAGGCTAGATTATAGTGGCAGTATATGCATTTATCTTTGTGTCATTCATGTGAACAAGTGCTGTCTAGTGCAAACACAACATGCTCATGGTGTGTAAACTTGAGTGTGCCACACAATGCTCCCCCTCTCTCTCCCATCTGAGAGCTGAATAGTTATAAGGTAGAAATAATTACCTCATGTCATTGTGCCCCCCTGCTGAGTCTATCGGATCAGCAAAGGTTTTATGACAGGGGAGAAAACTGGAAAGGTCCATAGCATCCTTCCACCCTCCAGCATCTGTTGTAGGTTTAAGTAAAGGGTAGGTTCTTTGTTTTTAATCTTTGATTCAATCAGTTTCAAAAATGCCCTCTGTTTTGGCATTTCTGAAAACAATCCCAGGGATTACAGTTCTGGACTGAGGGAAGAAGGTAAGCAAAATACAAATTAAGGATAAGTGTCATACTAGGAGAGATTTCATATGAATTAAAGACGACAAGAAGGATTTGTCATGTCAGATTTTACTTAAAGGAGGTTTAGTGCTTTCGGTGTTGACTGACAATTGACAGCAAGGCCACTAAAAAAAGGAAAACGTAGCTTTAAGTGATGTCTTGACATTTTCAGCCGATGCTTGTGATGTTTTCTCACAAGGTGTTGTCACAATGGAGGAGTGTCTGTTTTAGCATTTGAGCTCAGTCCAGTTCATTGGTTTCAAAGAAGAATGCTAATAATGATGTAATTATAATGACATAACTATAAAGAATTATAAGGATTTTTTAAAATTTATTTTTGGGCAAAGAAAGATATAAAACACACACACACACACACACACACACAGCTTCAACAGATTTCATGTTAGATTTTGGAGTTGTTGTTTTTTTTTTTTTTTTGCCTCTTTTTGCTAAATATGCCATACATACACATAAGTATATTTCTTGCTTTTTTGAGGAGGGTGGGTGGGGGGGCATTTCTGCTTTATTTGACAGACGCAGTAGAGAGAGACAGGAGAGGCAGGGGAGAGAGAGGCAATGACATGCAGCGAATGGCCTGAGGTCGGATTCAAACCCAGGAGGCTGCGATCAGGACTCAGCCTTAACAAGGGGTTTGCGCTCTTATCCGGTGAGCCACCAGGGCCCTGCCATACATATTTTTTATGAAGTTTCAAGTCAATAATAAATGTTTTGATTTTTTTTTCATGAAATGCATGACTTATGTACACTTAATGCATATTGATGATCTAACGATACATGTTAAGATTGAGTTTGCCCATTGTTTGTGTCACCCCTCCGATGGACCAAAAATGCTCATGTTCACAATCATGATGATATACAAATTAGATTTTTATTATTATTGTAGCAGAAGCAGGCATATACTTTGAAATGAGATTCAGATTTACAAGATGTATTTTTTAAATTAAACATTAAAAGCTTCACCGCATGCACATCGGTCACACATCAGAATATACAAAATGTACATGCATTTTGTGAGTATGATTGCCTTAAGGACTTGACAGAGAGGGTAACAATTTTGGTGGAAGCATTTTTCAAGTTGAGCCAAAGTCTATAAAAATGCAAATATTGCATCTCAAACTACAAAAGTAATATTTAAAAATTGAATGATCAAGAAATTGCAATTTATGTACACTGAATCAAGTTTTATATTTCATTAGTGATTACCTTGCAATCACTCATGAATAATAAATGTATTATCATTATGTATAATAAAATAATAATAATAAAAAATCTATAATTATTGGTTTTGAACATTTCATTTTGAAAGAAAGAGGTCAAGTATCACTGTACCTCCTCCAGCAGTTTTTTTTTTTTTTTTTTAAGACAACATTGTCAGAATTACATCCTAAATCTTCATCACGGCAGCAGCACCACCCCTGCAACACTGCTGCTGCTCTGCAGACAGCGTACACCAAAACAAAGAGACTTAGGGCCCAAACGTGTAAAAAGAGGCCACCAGCTGAGCCACAGCTGACAGCTCATCAGTTCACACAACCAGCATCCATGGTTTGTCAGAGGCACTACATAAGGTCAGCTACAACAACACCAGAGGGTTCCCTACTGCAAACCCAGAGCGAGATAACACTTTCACTCCTCTGCCTTTCTTCTTTGTCTGTTGATTTTTATTAAAAAGGATCTCGCCGGCTACCAAACACCTCATGACTGCCTGGACCTGTCGTTACACTACCATCCTCAACCCTGGAGCTTCTCTAGGCTTGAAACAAGAAAGCTTTGGGCTCCGGGACATCATTACTTCCACTTCTTCACCTTTGCACACGCAACCTTTCCTGTTGGTGTCATCATCATTGGTACCATCAGAAGGCATATAAGCAATATTTCAAAATCCTATGAAATGGTTATCTTACTTTATTTTATGCATTTCCCAATGAAGCAGGATGTTGGAGCAGAACAGCACAGGGAGGGATCGTTTAAAAAGTGTAAAACAATAGCATATCAGGGAGTGAAACTGTTTTATTGGATGGTATGGGATTGTTGAGGAAGGTTTTATTAGCTGAAAATTATATTGATGCCTAGTGGTGCAGCATGAAGTTGCCATTTAAAATGCAGTCTTTCCAGGAAATAGTAAAAGTAATGAGAGTTCATTTCATGGGGACAAAGAATTGTGAGTAAGTGAGAATCCCCTCTTAGCTGTACAACCCCCCCTACTCGCCCGTCCCTTTCACATCTGTGCTCCCTTCCCTCCCTTAGGTTTTGTAGGGACTGCAAAGCCTCCAGGAATAACTCACAGATAAGGAGCCACTCTGAGCAGCTGCCTATGGTAACATGCAACCAGTCAAACAGGGGCACATACAGGTACAGATAGCACAAACACACACACACACACACACACACACACACACACACACACACACACACACACATAAACAGTGAATATAACAATATGTTTTGGCAGCTGAATGTAATTTGCTGTAACACTATTGAGGAAAATTGACTCAACTCGTAACATCATGACAAGATGGAAGGTGGAGTACCTTTAATGGGCCTCAGCTCACTGGGCTGCTCTTGCCTGTAATAGAAAGCTTTAATGCATAATGAACCAATCATTGGGGGAGAATGAGGTTTAACTGCACTCCATCTTGGGCAATGCCTACCCTCACTATAATGAGCTGGTGTATCTGTGGAATACCTTTAGGCTCTGGCTCATGCCTCTGAGGTGTACCAATGAGTGAGCACCACCAGACCCCTATCTGGCTAAAAACACTTAAAGCCCAATCCTCAGCCAACTAGGAGGCTGCTGAAGCCTGTGACACTGCACCATTTACAGTGTGTGGACTATTCTTGACTGCTCAACTGTACATCTACCCTCCTTGGTGAAACTTGTTTATAAGTGTGTATTATATTCATATTTCTGCACAAAGTTCCGCAAGCATGCTGCAGAAAGGTTTGGACTGTATATCTATGTAGGAGCACACATTTTTGTACACACAGTATGTTCGTCCATGTATGTATATTGCAACGCTTCCGCACATGTATCTAATTTGTAGATTAGTCAGCGAAGGCACTTTATTCATTTGTTATATTATTCTCAGTCTGTTCTTTTGTTGTAATTACTTGTTCTATTATCTTTAAGACTCTCTAACTGTTCTGTTCTTATTTGTATCCCCGTGTCTGCTGCTGCTGCAATAACCCAGTTTACCCACGGGAATCATTAAGGTGAGGTTGTTATTGTCCTGGCTTTTGTGCAGCTCATCTACCGAGAGCTTTCCCCGTCGTTGTTTCATTGATACACCATAGACCACCTCACCAGGCAATCCTCATGCATACAGGCTATTGTAAAAACATTAGCAAATCAAAGGCAATTCTTTCTCAAATGTTATACAGGAGAAACAGTTTCTCTTAGGAATAGTATCAAAGAGCGGCAGTAATTTAGATAACATTAAGTAAAAATTGCAGTATCTGTAAAAGGTTTAAAATGAAGGCAGAAATAATGGATGCAGCCAAGAAAAAAAAACAAAACAAAACAAAACAAAAAAAAAAAAAACATTTCAGCTTCAAAGGTGTGAAAAGGGTTCAGTTCACACCGTGACATGAGGGCACTTCATCACAGGAATGCAGTCATGCCAAGGGGCGGTACCATAAAGCATGATCAAGGTAAAACAGCAAGGCTGGTCTTGTGTGTTTTACTGTGGAAAATATGTTTTGAGTCCTTAGGGACTGAATTCTGTTGATGTTGTTTGACTGTAAATATTTTTCCAATAGCAGTACATATTTTGGTAAACCTAATGCATACTGTTTGGTGGGTCAGCAAAAATAAAACTAAAGTAAACTAAACTAAACTAAAGCAAACTAAGCTGAAATAAACTAAACTAAAATGAAATAAAATAAATTAAATTAAAATAAAATAAAATAAAATAAAATATTGGCCAGACTTTGCTGAGTTGGCCACTGTTGGGGGAACAAGTTCAACTGGTGTTTTGAAACAGACATGAACACAGACATGAACTGGCGCAGAATTGGGAGCAAACATTTGAAGGTTTTATCCCCTGTGTGTTTTTCTCCTCAAGGCAAACGGGCATTCTCTCAAACTGTGGGGGGCAGTGTTGACAGTACTGTACATAGTAGAAGAGAAGTCAACACATAGTTAGAAAATTTCAGTGGAGAAAACCCACCAAACGGGACGTGAAGGGGTGTGTCTGCAGTTGTTACATCACTTTGTCCGTGTGGACCCTCACTACCTCGGCAACGCGTCAAGCCTGAAACGATCTTTATTCTTTGTAGCACACGTGGTGGCAAAACCATCTGAGACCAGTAACACACAGTGCAGACTGTTTTGTTATCAAAAAGGCAAAAAGAAAAATAAAGAACTGCGTGAATTTGCTTTTTCGTTTTACTGACTGAATAGAAAAATGATTTTATAGCTTTTGGTTTTACTGTTGTTAGATAGAAAAAGACTTGATTCAAAAGTATACACATTATGAGGAAGGAAAAGTATATACATTATGAAGAAGGAAGACCATCATCAGAGGACTGGAGTGTTAGCTGAGGCTTCTACATTTTAAAACATAGTTTTGTAAGTCTTGAAACCGTTTAAAATGTTTTGAAATTTGGAACTTGATATCTCTAGCCTTTATGGCAATTCAGTGTTTTCATCACAAGTTTGCAGACAGGTGGACCCAAGTGCAGAGTGGTAAGGCAGCAGTGTAAAACTCAAATGTAAAATCAAAGGCCAACAATAATCCAAGTCAAAAACCAGCAAATCCAAACCAACCAGGCAGCAGTACAGGAACAGTGAGCAAAAATCAACAACCAGACCAGAAGCTGCAGGGATCAGCAGCTGAAACAGACTTACAGGTGCAAAAGAGGCTGGCAAAACCAGGGCACAAACTACAGAGGGACCAGGGGAGCTCAGCTCCCCTTAATAAGACATGAGCTCCCCCAAAAACACGATTTGAGAAATTTTGGGCAGTCTCTAACATATGAATTGACAATATGCAGAGGTTTTCCTCAATACAGAACTCGGAGATGGTTTCTTTTCTCTAATTTTGTGCTGTATTTTGTGCTTAAAGAAGCCAAAGCTGACACAGAAGAAGAGGAAGAGCCCTGGGTTTGTGTTTACTGTCTGGCTGCTAACTCAGATAGACCCTTTCTTATTAAACAGTCTACGGACAGACCAAGTGACTGCACACTGTGGTGAAGAGTCAGTGGTTGGATTGTTCATCAAACAGGTGAATCGCAGTTTCTTTTGCACCAAAACAATGACATGATATCTTAATCATAAATTACATGACAGGATCAAGCTCACAAACTTACACCTAGTCAGATTTCGTGGGAGGATAGCTGCTGGACAGAGACAAAGGCTGTACTATTATTAATGTTAATTTATTAACCTCCTACAATAAGAAAAATGCATCGTCACATTTTTCACTGAGTAAAAATCAAACAGCTATAGACCTAAATAATCCTAAACACGTGGCCCTTAGTTCCTTGACATGATTGAGTTACTATAGGAATAGTACAGAAACATTACAGGTAGCAATGTGAGTGTGAAGACATAATACTAATGAGGCGACAGGATCCAGGTGTGAGAGGCAGGGATAGAAAACTGGAGGGAAGCGACACGATTGGTTCAGGGGAGGTGAAACTAGGGCCAGGGCTAATGAGGCTGATGCATGGCAGGTGTGCTGGGAAAAAGGCTAAAGGATCACAGGAGGGACATGCAGCACACACAGAAATGAAATCCAAAGACAAACTAGAGACAGGACATGAGTGAGAGAGAAACAGTGGATAGCATACAGAGAAAGACAGGAAAATAACAAAAAAAAAAAAAAAGAAAAAAAAAAGGAAAAAAAGTGAGAAACAGACCAAACGGATACCAGATGGATGGGATTTGTTGGATCAGGATGAGTCAATTAAGATTCCAACAAAAGAAACCTTTGATTACTTCTGTGACATTGTTTTCAAATTTGGCCTTCATCATATTGTCCAGTGTGCCAATTCATCTGGAACACAGCATGAAAGTATTTCCAAATACTACATGACTCTGTTTGGTATTTGTTCCACAATGGGCTATTGTAGAAACAGAGAAAATAACTTAATACAATAATACATTAATACTTTAATGCATAGGAAAGGCGAATAACAATGGCAGCTATACACACTGTTGTTAAAAGCTTTCAACACTTACATCCCCATGTACACACCCGTTTCATGTAATGATTAGCTCATGATGGTTAGATCTCATGAGAGTGCACTCACACACACACACACACACACACACACACACACACACACACACACCCCTGGCTCTGCTCTCTAGGCTGCTCCTCCCAGATGCCTGCCTTGTAAAAACATCCTGTCAAACAGTTCGTCCTGAAACAAGCCACCAAGGAGAATGAAGCATGATGATGTTCGATTTTCACTTTCCATAACAGCCAGCTCAATGTCATAATAACAGCTGGGATTCTGACCAAGACACAGACCCAAACATAAAAATACATAAAAAGTGGGCCTGAAGGTAATGTGGATCCAAAATGGAGTTTTTACAATGTAATGTGCCTTTATTGCCGTGAGCTGCCATTAATTTTCATTGCCGACGACCATTTAAAGGTGCTTTAGTTTTCTACTTTTACATGCCAGTAACCTGGCTGGGTTGGGTGAGCAGGGGAGGCTGCACGATGCTGGGGATAGTTGTGTGTGACTCATAGGTAATTTGCTTGTTTTAAACAAATCTTGTGAATTGAGAGCAGTGACTCGCTCTGGTGACTTGTGAATGAGATATTTAACAAATGAGGGAAGCTGCGACCAGTGTCATGGTGCTTGGACACAGCTATTTTCCAGCATGCAGGCAAATCATTATTGAACCAAATGGAACCAGCAACTTTTTTTTATTTCTGATTTGCCGGTGGCTGGTTGTAGCCCCTGCACTCGATGCACTTGAAGAAAACGGACACAATTAAGACTGTGAATTGGAACAGCTGTTCTTTTTACGCTGCAAACTTAGAAGAATCGACTCTGACAAATGACTCAAACTTTCCATCAGTGCATGGGGAGACCTGTCGCTGTAAAGCCTACAGCAGAGACAGAGGGATTTATTAGGCAGTAGTGAGCTGTAGAGTCGCTTTATGAGCCGGGAGCCATTTTTGTGGGCAGACGCTCAGCCATGTTTTTACTGCCATCGCTCTTCTGCTCCTCTCCTCCTCTCCTCCTCTCCTCCTCCTCCTCCTCTACCTCAATTTCTCTTATTGCCCTGTCAAACCCTAGACTCATCATTCAAGGACAATGGTGGGACTTTTTTATACAAATTCACACAGGCACGCTGGGGTGCAGCAGATGCAGACTATTGTGTTTCTAAATGAAATGAGCCTCAAAGTCACGCTGAAGGACCGTTATTACGCAATCATTTAGATATACACACTCACGTATAGACACACACACACACCTCTCTTCAGCTGGTAACAATTTTGAAGTCACTCATTTACACTTGCTAGAAATGTAGGTAACTAAGTGTCTTTCAAGCCCTTATGCAATGTAATGTAAGAAGTTTCTGTTTCTGTCATGTAAGGCTTCTTTCTTGCCTATTGCAAGCCTTTTGGTCTGTTCATTCTTCAGACATTATAAGACGTGCAGGAGCTGCAGACTTCTCATGCTCATGTATGTTTGGGTGTTCATTATCTCATGCTTCCCATGATGATGGCGTATTTAAGAACTTTGGCACTGTAGTGTCACCACAGGAAAATTCAGCTCTCAGTGCCCCTGACAAGAAAATGAAATCCCCACTGTGGCACTGTCCACACTGTTTTGTCAAATTTCAGTTGCAGCACAACTTTGATCACAACTGATATATTTCTGGCCGTTTTGGCTGCAATTATATCATTTTGACTGTATGCTTTCTATCGCATACAGTGCTAAGAGAGAGGAAATGAAGCAAAGGGCCCGCACTGGAATCAAACCCAGGCCACTATGACAAGGACTTAGCCATCGGCATAATTTGTGATATATGCTTTAACAGTTAAGCAATAATTTTAGCTCTAAAGGCACAGTCAGAAGAAAATTGCATCTCAGCTTTCAATATATGACTCAACTTAAACAACTCAGCTGACCTGTTAGAATTGCCAGAAGGAGATTGGTGTTGACCGAGAACAGAGATAAAGCTGTTTTTCTTAGCCGTTCAGTTAATTATGGGGACACTTTAACAGGGAAATTAATAATAGACGAACTTTAAACAGTAAATCAAGGGCCGACAACATTAGGCCCAAAGAAGGGGTAAGGACACTCATCATCTCGATTAATTTATTGCCATATCTATAAGGCAATTTAAACCAATTGCTTCAGCTCTAACATTGCCATCGTCTGTGGGAAGGTTACGCTTGCCAAATGAAGTGGTAGGTGTTCCTGTACACTCGCAGTTGTCTGTAAATGAGAGCAGCAATATAAGAATTATGACTCCAATAGGTTCGTTGCAGCTTCTCAGTTGAATTGAATTGAGACCTTTATGGCCCCCAAAGGAATTTATCCTGCACACATAATGAGCAGCTATAATCATGAAAAAAAAAAAAGCTCAGCAATAAGTAACAGAGAGAACAAAGGACCTCACTATTGGCATTATAACATGATCGGGACATCACAGTACTAAAGTATACATGATGACAGAAATGACATGCTCTTTGCCAGATGAGCCTTCATCATGCCCCAGAGATATTTAGCCTTATTTAGCCTCATTATACAGCTACAATGTGAATATGTGTATACCAAATGAGTGGGTGTTACTGGTATTATAGGGTTTATTATAGGGTTTTATAGTGCCTTGTATTTTATTGCCTCTCTTCTTCATGACATACTGTATGCTGAAGAGTATACAGCACAGAGACTGGAAAAATGAGCAAAAGATAGGACCTGAATCCGCAAGGTGCAAGGCCCCTTTTGTCTACAAAGTACCTGAAAGTAGCCTGCAGGGCCACAAGGACACTGTCACAAGACACTTTTTTGTGTTACTTTCCCCTGTCCGTTTCGTGTAAACCATGAAAGGATGTGTTAGCCAAATGGGCCCCTTTGGCTGTCTCTGGGGGGTCAGTTTGCTAAGTAGTAAACCTGTGTTCTGTCAGGTGTCATTAAGGACCAGCGGGAGCCCGAGGGGAGCTGTCAGAGCTGGGAGTAATGGACGTCTTCTCCACTGATTGCTAACAGGAATGGAGTCAGCACAAACAGCAAATTAGAGGCGACATCTTGATGGAGGCAAAGCGGCAGGCACAGCTGGTCACACAAGTTAGAGGGAACAAGGGGAGTCTAAAGAAGTAGCAGAAAGAGATACGGGGTGTAAAGGAAGAAGAGGGGGGAAGAGTGGGAGGTCTGAATACAGGAAGAAATTCTTGAAAAATAATAACAAATAGTGAATACAGTATGCCATTTTTATTTTTATTCATTGACTGAGCAGGCATTTTCTGTTTCAGTGCCCATTTGTACATAAACACCTGAGGGTTTGCCTGTACAGTTTTCTACTGTGTGGTACTGTTTTACCAGCTGGGGTTCAAATACCTTGCTGTAGGGCACTTTGATGGCAGCCACTACACTTCTTCTCTTTCCCTGCATAGTTTTTTCCCAGCTGGGATTTGAACTGATGATCAGCAGACTCTCAGACAGATGGCGAACACAGGCAAAACATGTGATGTTCAAGTGAGAAAATAGCAGGAGAAATATTAACCTAAAAAAAATATAAGAAACATTTTCATTATTAGCCTGATAGATTAAAAATTATGCTATAATTCCTGCAGGGCATTTGGCTTTCCAAGAATGGATTACTGTACAATCAGTGCATCAATAATAAACAGCATCCGAAATAACACATTACAAAGTTGTGTGCTACTGACAGTATTTTTTCCTAAAAATGAAGTCATGCATTGCATTTCTGTTCAGGTAATCACAGTAACAGTAATTACAACAATCACTGCTAGAGTTACCGATCTAACAAACATAATATCATTCCATCTGAGTTACTATATGGATTCAGATGTTCAATATTTCATCATTATCAACACTATAAACAAATTCTACTGCCCAGCTTGTCCTTTTCTCTTGCTTTACTTCTTGTGCACACAGCAAAGGCAGCATAAAGACAGACGAGAGGCAGATGAGAGCCTTGGTTTGATTTTCATTTTTACTGACTTTGCTAAAGGCTATCAATTCTATTATGAACCACATAAAATGAATATTCTGTGTCTGTCTTTATTTTGGCCATTTGTGCTGGTATGTGGACTTCTGTAAAGATAAAGGTTTGTGTTTTATAAGGTGTTATGGAGACTCTAGGGGGTAATACAAAAGCACAGCATGGAGTAGTGAAATTACTTTTCCCTGAGAGTTCGGAGCAAAGCAATTCATTCTTGTTAAGTGAAGTAATGAGTAATATGTAATTGAGTAATGTGTAACTTTTAAAGCAATAATCTCAGCACTGACAATAACCAGCCAAACAACACAGCAACACAACACATCCTCAGGCACTTTTTAACTTCATAGGAGCTGCAGCACACAGAGCAAATAACATCAAGGGAATCACTCTGCGTCACTCAGCAGCCTCGGGGCAAGCTGAGCACAGCCGCTGACATTATGAAATGGATTAGATTTGAGCCCAATTAAAAATGAATTGCTCGAAATGAGCGCTGACCCTCACCGAATTGGATGCCACTGATCTCATTAGGCCGGTTTCTCACTCAGTGCGGTCCAGCAGCTAGAGAGCGGACCTACCTGACACACTGTCAGTGAGGGAGAAAGCCCAAGGGCTGCTGCCTGCTATGGGCTGAGAATTACAACTCCTCAGGATATATGTGATGAGTGTGATGGCATGCACGGGTGTTTGTGTTTATAGATGTGTGGATATGCTATGTGCACGTGCACATGTGTTTGTGTGTGTGTTTGTGTAGTGTGCGTGTGTGTGTTTGTGTAGTGTGCACATGCTCATGTGTGCAATCCGTTTATATGGGCTTGTGTGTGTTTGAGTGAGTAAGTGAGTATGTGTATGTGTGTTTGTGTGTGTGTCCATGCGGAACCACAGTGTATTGGTGCCATCTGGCTTTTTATGAGGCTTTAATCAGTTACTCCCCTCCTTATTTCTTTGTTTGTTTCTCATCAAGTGTTCATATTTTAGTACTTAAAATATGGTATGTGTGCCTGAAATTTCTGCATGATGCTTTAGAGTAGTCACATACCACATATTCCATGATAAAACAAGCACATTTTTAACACTTTAGTCTTCATAATAATTACTCAAAATCTATTTCAGTTCAATTTCCTCAGTTCTGCAAAGTCCCCATCCCCATCTGCGCCCTCATCCTTATCTCCTCCTTGCCAATCCCATCCACATATCCTCGCTGTGAATCGTGACCAATTAACTGCTTGCCATCTCAGCAGACTGTGTTTTGATTGGTCATTAAGGGTCTGAAGCCTTCATTAGTGACAGTGCCTTTATCGCAAGGAGAAAATTAGTTGGCTTGGAGAGAGAATAAAAGAAAAGAAAAAAAATGGGATCAAATAATGAGAACAGTCTAGACTATAGAGATTGTAATGGATCTGGGAAGACGAAGTCAACTTTGTGATGAAAAAATCACATGTTTTGTCCTCTTATTTTGTCCTCTTGTGACGCTGTGATCTCAGGGTTCATATTATGCTTCCTTCACTAATGGGCACCATGACTGAAAGACAACATGCCATGAAAGCTTGATTATCCTCTGATTTTAATTTTTTTTCTGATGAGTGGTGACATGTTTACAAAACCGAAAATCCACCCTAAAACATGAAGCTACTCAAATGATCCTTCTCGTCTTAAGTAGCACAGACTGGCAATCTTGACAACATTATGCATCCAGTCGGGGGTTGGATGGGGTGGGATGGGGTGGAGTCGGGGAGTGAGGGGTGGGGTGTGGGAGTAGTGAGAGCGGGGAACAATTAAAATAGCTACATTGATAAATAGGAATACATGTATCTGGTGGCTGTAGAATATAGGTAAGTTAGGTAATAACCCTGTGATCACTCTTTTGTGTGTCTTCTGTCTGCCTTGGAAATAAGATTGTTGGAATAAGTTGGCAATAACATAAACTGATGCAAAGATATAAGGTTAACTACTGGTAATGTCTATTGTTTGTGACAATGGACACAGAATTCAACAATGAATCATGTGATTATTGCGTCGTTATCAGAATGTTCAGTTTGGTGACTTTCCAATCACACTGGTGTGATACGCTATAATTATAGCAGGTCTCATGACTTCATGGAGACCGCCAGTGTTTTTTTTTTTTTGCGCATTAAGTCTATTGTTTTTGCGTTTAGTGAAGCATAATCTGCACAGACAGCTGTTTAAATCACACAGATATCACACTGTATATGTGTTTGGAACTTCTTAACTGTATCAACATTGACTGATCCAGGCTTCCAGTATGTCTGTGAGCTTGCCTGTTTCACTATAGGCCTCCCTAGATTCCCCTTACCTGCTACTGTGAGTATAGAAATAAAATCGATGAACTGTTGATTTCTTCCCATGGAGCCGACATGAAAACTATTTTGGTTCAGTATAGTTCTGCTGTCAGTCGGCCTGGTGAAGGCAGGTCAGCCGACTGCTGTCCACTCAGCTCCCCAGGAGCTACTGCTGACAGACATCTGATGGGCGGAGGTGTCCAAACGGAAGACAGAGTCAATGTGGACTGAACGACAGAGAGCTTATGTGCCACTCACATCTCGCTTACCTCTTGCTTCCAGTGGCAATTCCCAGAATCCTAAACCTAATCCTAATCAGGACATGTGCCAGTGCATGTTTCCTATGCCTTAGGACATAGGGAACCTTTGATCCTTTATCTAATCCACATAGGATTCTGGGAACATAGGACCCCTTGTCATGTTCCCATTATGTGCCACATAAATCTGGTGAACACAGGACCCTGTGAACATAGAAATCACTCCCAAAATAGCATGTCAACTAAAAAGCCCACTGGTGTTGGCAATTTAGTGTAAATATATATTGTTCCAAATACACTTTATTATGATTAAGATCTGTACATAGCTCTATTATGTAAGCAACACATCCACAAAACCTATATTAAGACAAATCTTAATCAAGACCTACACATAACAAATTACATTTGCGCAGCCCAAACTGCCTGTGGAACTGGCTAGCCACACATGTATGCACATGCACAAAGATTTTACAACACAAGCAGCAACAAACAACAAGAATTCTGAAAAGGCCAGCAAGAAAGCATCTATAACAGGAAAAACCTGTGCCATGAACATGAAACAACTGACCAATAATGTCTTTATCCAGCAGCTACCATAAGAAACCATGTCTAATCCAGCAAAAAAAAAAAAAGTACTGAAATCCAAATGGTGTATCGACATTAACTGGACGACATAGGGCCCTATCTTGCGCCAGACTCCCTAAACCCGCTATTTGCGGATTTAGGATTTAGGAAGAGGCGTTCCCCCGTAAAATTGCTATCTTGTGCACCTCCCGCTATCCGCAAAACACCTGCGCTACCCGCTATATTATGAATAGGCGTGTTTTGGGCGTTACGCCAATTAAACCAATCAGTGTGCCAGGTGCCATTGCCTTTAAGGGCAGGATGCGCTATCCTAAATCCTAAATCCTAAACCCGCGATGGAGAGAGGGAGGTAGATTTTCTCAGGGCTTCTACTGACGCTAAAGCAAGTTGGCTTTATATATATACATATGATATATTATATTATAGGCGAGTTAATTCGGGAGGTGGAGCCAAATGTGTCCAAGTGGACGTGTCACAAGGTTGTACTGATTGAGTAAAATCCCCGGGTCACACCACACACACACAAGAGGCAGAGGTGGAACTATG
This sequence comes from Myripristis murdjan, assembly GCF_902150065.1. Classification (NCBI taxonomy): domain Eukaryota; kingdom Metazoa; phylum Chordata; class Actinopteri; order Holocentriformes; family Holocentridae; genus Myripristis; species Myripristis murdjan. The sequence goes on from NC_043982.1 coordinate 25,285,368, forward strand.
TGTAAACTCATTTATTGACAAGGTAGATTGGGCAAATAAAATATTAAAAATAAAATACAGCACAGCTGCTGGCTTATGATAAAACAATAAAACGTGCTGGCATAAGTGTCCAATTAAAACAGTCTTTCCTCTAAACAGTCTATATGAGTAATATACTCAGTCCATTCCGGCGGCGTCCCGGTATCAGTCCGACCGTGTGCGTGGCGAGGCTCCGTCGGGGCGCGCATTGAAGCCGCCTGGGCGCGCTCTCCTAACAGCCCAAACTTTAGGGATAGCGGATAGCGGGTGGTCCGGACCACCCGCTATCCGCTATCCCTAAAGTGTGTGCGCAAGATAGCAACTTTAGGGATAGCGCATGAAACACGCCCACTGACGCACCTCCAGGCGCAAATGATGCAGTCGGCATAACGGATAGCGGGTAGCGGGTGGCGCAAGATACCGTTTAGGGATAGCGGAAGTTCCTAAATCCGCAATTTGCGGGTAGCGGGTAGTGGCAGTGGATAGCGGGTGGCACAAGATAGGGCCCATAATGTCCAATGTCCAAAAACTCTAGCCAAACGTATATTTGAGTCGACAAATGCCACATCAGTCATCAGTCCTGACTCCTGGAGAGCCATCATCTCTTGATGTTAATGTTGCTGCTGAAAATGATTTCAGTAATTCTCAAATCTTGACAATTTTACACTTTTATTGTTATAAGAAATGTGAAGAAAACAGATAAATGGCAATTCAAACAGGCTACAGTGACCCATACTGGTGCTGTTTGCACTGTCCAATGAGATCCCCCTCGGCAGGGTGGAGCTCGTCTTTGCCCTGCAGAGGACAGAGTGAAGTACACACAGCTGGCCCTCTATTGTAGCTGGTATTTAAAAGTAATGTTGTGCCTGCCTTCTGGATGTTTGTATCTATTTAAGATGTATTATTTGTGCATTTCTAATATCACACTCATTTACATCCCTAACAAAAAACTTTACAAAAATATGTCTATTTGACAAAATATTCCAGCAGATTATTTGACAGTTGGGGTGCTTTTGCTTCACCAGATATTTTGACCAGCAGCCACCAACAATGTAGATATACATGTATATAGTCACAGCCATTTTGCATGCATTAATGCATTCTCTCTATGTTTTTGTTCACTCACATGCTGATTCAGTAATAACAAAAAGTATTTTTTTTTCCTGTTTGAGTTGTGCTGTGCTGTGCTGTGCTGTGTGTGTGTGTGTGTGTGTGTGTGTGTGTGTGTGTGTGTGGGTGGGTGGGTGTGTTGTGCATATGCATGTGTGCACGTAGACATGTGCACACATCTTTGTCTCAACCATGCTGATGACCTTGTGATAGAAATCAAGGTTTGCAGAGCATTATAGTTTTGATAATCCTTCAGCTGAAATCTAACAATAAAGGCTTTGACCTACTGCAATAAAGATAGTATTGAGTTATGGTAAAGATGCTAGTCTGACCAGGTAGGCACAGGTTGCCAAAGCACAGCCCATTTAATATGTAATATCATAGATAAAAGTACAAGGGAAAGATGAGTATGTCAAGGGGGCTTTAAGTTTTATTTTAGAGCACTACCTCTTCATAAAGCAGAGCACTTGAGGTTTTACTGTCCAGCTCCCAGGTGTGAGTCTTTGCAGTGAAAAACATCAGCAAGCACAGGAAACATCACATATAAATACATAAATACACACACACACACACACACACACACACACACACACAAACCCCTTCACATTCAAAGAAATCATAAGAAATGATTTGCTGTGATTTTGCCATTTCCCATGCATATTTGCAAGTATAAAATGGGTTTTAGGTTTTGAAAAATTTTCATGATGAGAATTCACAACATAGTGAGGCATGTAAACATCCATTTTACATAAAAGGAAAAAAAAAATTATTTATTTATTTTTTCTAGATAGCAGTGACTACAAAATCAGAGCATAGGAGGTCTGTTTTTGGTGGAGGGATTCACTTTTATATTGTACTGTGGGTACTGTGAATTGTGGAGAAAAATAAGCTTTTGTTAACTTTCATAATTCATCCATTAAAGTGTGCTGAGTTTACACATGAGAAAACAGTACAGTATGTAAAATAAATGGAAAAAAATGAATAAATGAATGAATGCTTTCAAACCATAAAAATGGCATCAGACAATAAAATATGCCAGTCAGTGGAAATGGCACTGATAATGTAAACTGGCATGAATGGAATAAAAATGCCATTAATTAATAAGAATTGTATCATTCAGTAAAAATAGAATTAATCAATAAAAAACAAAACAAACAAACAAACAAAAATCAATTAAAAGTTACATTCAAAATTAGACATTTAAGCTCAAGGATTTAAAGTGACACTGGCCTACAAGAAAGCTGAGTTTAAGTGTACACTGCAAATCATTCCAGCACTTAAATATAGTTTTTCCAGGTCTGAGTTGCCCACGGGAGTGTGTATGAGAAAGGCTGTTTTATGGTTTTAAGAAATGTGTCGACAGGCGTCTTACGGAAAGTGTCAGACACACTGAAGCCTTTATGGCCACACAAAGCACTGGAGTACATTTCTGGATGGAGCCTGAGCAAGTCTTGTGCACAACGTGTGGCCTATAGATTCAATGAAATTTATGAATGAAGTTATCAGCGCAAGTGTGCAGCATCTTTACCAGCAACTGTTGGGGATTCATTTTTGGAGGCACTGGAATATGTCTGTGGCACAAGCTGTTGTCTCCATAGTAACCAGCTGGTACACCTCTTAGTTGGCTTCCTGCTACTGCAATATGTTGAATTTGGTAGAGGAGTTGGAAATTTCAAGATCTCTTTACATTGGAGGAAGAGGAGGCAGAGGGGACATTTTCTTTTCTTTTTCTTTCTTTCTTTCTTTTTTTTTTTGCAGCAGTTTTTCCTAAGAATTAATTGTGTGTATGTGTGTGTGTGGATTTTCTTTCTTCTTTTTTTTTTTTTGGTGGGGATGGTGGTGGTGATGGGGGCATCTTTGAATTCTCTCTGCGCCACGTTGGTGACAATATTTCCAAACCTGTTCAGTCTCTTCAAACACATCTATTACTTTACGGCCAACAAATCTTTTTACCAACAATATTTTTATTTCCTTCAACCCCCAAATAAATGTCAGGCAACAGAAAAAGATTGAGGATATTTGAAGATGTAGGACATGGTTTCACTTTGGCAATTTTTGCTTGTGAAACCGTGCCACCATGCCCTCAAAGTGCTGCCAAGCTGTTATACTCAGAAAATTTCAGTGGAATGGCGTGTGATAAACACCAACCTGTGGTGGAGGGCTTCTGCACCAACTTATTGAGGTGCAAACCATCATTTCTGAAAAAGTGATGATGCTCCTAACACAGGTTAAACCTGTCAGTAAAACCTGTATTTTGGACAGTGCATGTGTGTAAAGACTAAGTAGCCTGCTGAAATGGCCTATCTCACGGCCCAGCAAGGGAATCAGACATCGGATTAAAAAACCTGCTTGCCTGGCAACTGGAGGAAACCTAGCAGGGGGTTAAAATCCCTTTTGAGTAGTTCAGGCTGTTGCTGGGAAATGTCATTTGTTCTGTCATGAATGATGACCTTTTGATGCCTGAGTTATTCGACAAGATTTCTACAGTTCTGTCCATGACATCCAAAATCTTTGGTCTTGTGAAACAATAGGTTTTTGTTTGTTTGTTTGTTTGTTTTTTCTTTTCAGATGAAGGAGAATTCTCCAGTATTTGGAATCTGTTCTCTGAAGGCACACTGCAAAAACTTATAGACCCTGGTATTCCTTGGTGGTCTCCCATCCAAGTACTAACCAGGACCAAGCCTGCTTAGCGTCTGAGATTGGTCAAGACTGGGCATTATTTATGGCCACAAAATACATGCAAAAGTGATATTTAGCTGTTACACACTGTCAGTCCTTAATACTGCTTAATACTGCAGTTAAGGACTGAACATTTGGGTAATGAATTCCTTTGAGAATCACATCTGTTGTTTGAAACAGATGTTCATTCATGGCCATTATCTAAACTCCATCATACCTGTACAGATGTTAATTCTCTTGCTTTGTTCTGACCCCAATTAATACATGGAGTGAAATACTTGCTGATATTTATAATTTAGTTGCTCTCATATTCTACACTGATGAAAATGAACAATATTATCTTTCTTTATTATCTTTAAGGTATCAGATATCAGCTTATAAGAGCTAATTTAAAATTAATTAATTTAAAGGAAGGACATAACTTAATGTTATGTATTTGTAAAGATTGTTTAATATACCTGTGGTTGGATGGGGGACAGGACAAGAGAATGGCGGCTAGGAGAGGCAGCACAAATGGTGAGTGATTTTTTTGGCATGGAGAAGCTCTGAATGCTCATTAAATGGTGTACCCATTGAAGGATATTGCTTCAAAATAATGATTTTTTTTTTCACTTAAATTCACATTATATACAATTTAGCACGTGTTAGCATATGTGTGTGTGTGTGTGTGTGTGTGTGTGTGTGTGTGTGTGTGTGTGTGTGTTTTGCTGATACTGCTTCTTTTCTTGCAGTAAACAGTTTGCTAGCCTTAAACTTTCTTAAAACATTATTTTCTTAAACCTTACAAACCACTGACCACTAGACACTTTCATTATATGCATTGTTCTGGTCTCCCTATCATTGTGATATGGCCTTAAAACAGACACACACACACGTATCTTCTCAGAGCACATCTCACTGTTGACATCAATACATTTGTTTTTTTTTTTATCATCAATAATGTTATCTTGTAAGCTCCCTAGCCGACATTACTATTTTATCAGCATCGATAAGCAACATTAGAAACAGCTCTGCCTCCCGGAGTTTTAAGGGCCAAAGATGCCCCTTGTGTAGACGGAGAATTATGATATTGTTCATGCACTGTCAAAATATACTTGAACAAATAACAATGATGTAGGTTAACAAAACTTAGCAAGACATTGCAAACCTAATATTTCAGAAAGTACTGTCACTAGTGCTAACTTACTGTTATCTGTTTCATAATTTCTGCCATAAACCTGTCAACATTTTAAATGGCTTCTATTAAACCTCGTCATTACTGCACTGAGTGATGACAGGTGTGGAAGAGAGTGAGGCAGCATGAGACCTAGTCAAAGTGATCTGCATGCTGATGTTGTTGTATTTGCTGCCAGTGCAGCTACATTCTGTAGGTCACTAGTTCCCAAGCAGGCACATAGTAGTAAATACTAGAGGTAAGATCATGTCCATGCCAAGGCAAGTAAATTTAAAAATATTATTTTGGTGTTCCAGCCACAGTATACTACACTAGTGTTTTCCAGACTATTTTCTAAAAGCCCTCCATCCACACTGAAACATTTGAATATTTTATCTATCCTTTTATATTCTATATGCTTGTCCTACTTTGAGCATGCATATGCCTATATGCATGGTCTGGGCATGTTTGATACCTATAGATCACGTGACAACCCTACTTTTTTTAAAATCGCCCTTTTCCCCCTACACAGACCATACTACACCAGAGTGACATTTTCAAATTTGTACATTTTGGAAAGTGTTGGAAAACGGCAACTCAATATGCACAGAAGGCCAAACAGAGAGAGAGAGGGGGGAAAACGTGTTATCAAATTTACTCAGTTTAATGTGGATGTTGTCCGGACTGAAAAGAATGGGATTTTTGTCTTTTGCATCACTCGAAACATGACACACAACGATGACATAAAATCCAGAGTGATGAAAGTGCATCAGAGTGGCTGAGCAGAATCCCTGCTGCTACTACCAGAGCAGTACGGAGGACACAAAGGAAAACAGTCTGTGAACAGATGCTGAAATAAACTGTCTGCTGGTACTTTGGGGGAGGCCTTCTGCACATTTCTCATGCTTCTGACTTGGAAAGCTGTGTCACGTATGCAGTTACTGATGCCTACGTTGTTACCACAGCAACCAACGCAGACAGATCAGGGATGTCTGGACACACAAATCAGATCTGATCACTTGGAAACAACAGTACAGACAGTCTGTCTTAAAGATCTGATTTCAGAAACAAATCTGATTTGCCTGCAGTTTGAACAAGGCCCTAGTCTCTCACAGTAGATAAGTGGCTATAACTAAGTTCAGAGGCTGAGCTGATGCCACACTGAATTAAATTGCATTTGCGAGTGGCAAAGCACGACTGGAGTTACATAAGATGAGTTCATTCATTTCAAACAGGGAACTTTGTTCTATTATATGCATTTTCATGTTGTGATGAGTGTGCTGTTATGGTAGATTAATATCCTGCAATAATATACAAACTGAAGTGCGTGCCTAAGTAATTGGCCAGCTGCTACCAGGTTACTAAACAGGTTTTAGGCAGGTTTTATAAATAGATGCAAATTCCAATTGTTCTTCATGACACAACAGTGACTTTAGTTCACAGAAAAATGTAAGTTATGGAGTTCGTTTTGACAACAGTAACAATTAAACAAAAGTAACAGATAGATAATTATTAATATACATGTGCTGCTAAGAAAAAATGTGGATGAAAAATAGGCAAACATGTCCCCCAGTTGCTATTCTTTATGTAGAGACCACAGACAAATTAACTTGTAAATTAAAATATTTTTGTTGCCACCTGCCCTACCTCATCAAGTGAAGATTTAATGAACTGTTTATGTACTTTCTCATATGCTATCAGCGCAACATAAGGAGATACACATTAATAACTGAACTGCAGCCTATGTGAAGCATGTCATTAACATAGATTACCTTTAAGTCCAGCTATTAGAGATTGGCTGTGGAGCGATGTATGAAATGAATGAGCTCTGCAGATTTGCTTTTGTTGATAGTAGGGCAGAACGACCCGTTCTAACGTCAGAAGTGTGGCGCGGTGTCCTCAGTCACTTCAATCAGCTGCACTACTGCCGTGTTGATTTTGGAAATAGTAAACATTTCCATGTGTTTTTGAGTCCAGTGTGGTTATAGCACAGTGTCTGAGGTGCGTTTGCATGTACACTAGTTTTCCACTGGTATTCCAAATATGACAAATTACAAATTTGATACGTGTAAACAGCATATTCTGTTTGGATATTCCTAATGAGGCCTTTTTCTGAATGCAACATTTTCTGATTTAGACATGTGGGGTATGCTGCTGTTATTCAGGTTTTAGGAGATTTTTTTGGTCCTGTACACAGCTCTTCCAGACTATGCGTCTCAGTTGGGGTTTTTACCACAATTTGTAAAACACAGCTGCCGGTTGATGGTCAGCTCTGTGCTTTGTACACAACCAACTAGCCAACTGTTTGCAAGGCTGGGTTAGAGGTGCATTCATAACAGAACAGCTCGTGTTTCTGGTCATAAGGAGAAACACACCTACTTTTAAACATTGAGAAAGACTTGGATATCAACAAGTTTTTGGATATGCACAAATATCGCAACACCAACCTTTTCAATAAGGTGATAAACGAATGACAGAAGGAGGCTATGTTCATCCGGTCAAGCAAGTTGGAGTATGCATGGTTTTATGTAAATGGGAATATTAGGGGAATATTCATTTTTATTAGCCCTGTGAAATCTTTTTTGGAATAAGGGGGGGGGGGAGAAAAGATTATTTTGTCTTGTAAACATAGTCACTAAGATCATACAACTAGAGTTACAATGTGTAACTATCATATCAAGATCAAATATGGGACTATAGCTCAGTTAAAGTAGACTGTGTAACACATAAGTGACGTGAAGTATACTTGATCATAAGATTATGCAGTCTGTCTAGTTATAGGGGAGGGGTCAAAGAGGAGTTAACAGTCATTTTCCATTTTAATGCATCATAAATATTCACACCACACTTCATGAATATCTTACCCTGTATTAATAGTCATTAAAAGATCAATTAACATATCAGTCAGAAGCCCCAGTGAGAATTTCTCCCGACAGTGCCCGGCAGTGGTGCTGCTCTGTTCCTTCAGTCATAATCTTCTCTCAATGATCATGTCAGAATCTTAATTTGCTTGTGTGGCCTGAGCTTTGATCAGTCAGGTAAGTTTGTTTTTGAATTATCAAATGTGGATTTCAAAAGAAATACAATTCAATGATCAACTTCTATCTCCTGAACAATTTCTGTTATGCAAACAGTCAGCTGGTTTGCCACACAAAGAAAGACTCATTCAGACTGACAGTGGGTCACTGAAGGGGGTAAAACAGCAGTTCATCAGACTGGCTGGCAGTCAGTCAGAGAGACACACAGACAAACAGGCATTCACATGATCAAAGAGCTAATCTGACAGTAAGTCACTTAAGGGGGAACTCTGAAGGAATAGATACCAGCAAATGAAAAATATTATCAACAGTCAATCAGTGTTAATTTGTTAATGAATTTTTGGATGAAGAAGTCGTTGACGACCCTTTTTTTCATGTCAGTGATGACACAATGACGTTTACAAGTTGCTCTGTGAAAATGAAAATGAAAGATTTTTTTTTATTTATGCCCAATAATGACATGAAAATGCCAGAAGTAGAGAGAGATAAAAGTTAAGTTCTTCAGTATAACTTGAATTAACATCAGAATGCTTTTTAGGCACAACCACCAAAACAAATCCCAAGTATAGAGATCACAAACAAGCACTCAGAGGGGGGAAGTGGCACACCTGAACTGATCACCATGTTTCATGGAAATCTGTTTATGGGATATCTGGCTGATGGATAGAAAAATGGATAAGTAAAAACAATCTCCTTTGTGGGCATAATTAAGGAATTGTTTAATAAATTTTTGTAAGTGGGACTCCAGTAGAAAAGGTCAGTTTATATAAATTACATGATTGCCAGCAAGCAACTAGGGATCAATCCATTTTGACACCAGGAACGAAGCACAAACAAATAAAAGATGGGTTACAACAATAAAACATACCAGAATAAGCTTCTGTGTCATTTTTGACATGCACCTTAAAGGTTTTGCATGGAAAATGCCTTTCCATATAAATATCTTTTCTTGAATCATGTGTCCCTGCAATATAAGATATTTAGAACAAAATACTATAAGTCATCACATTAACATACTGCTGCAAGATGTGTTAGGTTTTGCTGAGTTCATCAGGGAAATCAACAGCTCAAATTCAGGTGGCAAAGAAAAATCTTTTAAAATAGTGAATCCCAGAGTTTGAAAATCAACGTTGTACAACAGAGACATGCCACTGTACATTACTCAAGCCCAGGTTGACATAAAGATGGACTAGTAAGTGACACAATGTCAGCCTAACACTCCCATAACAATGACATATGATGACAACTTATACCCATCAATTCCAAATGGAGTCTTTTAAACCACTGCGACATGTGACACACCAACACAGCTGTTGCCCCAGAGCACAGTAAAAGCGACATGAGTTTTCATCATTTTCTTTCTATGACTACATTCTGTCTGTTCGTTAGACAAGTCTCCTACCTCCCCATAGACAACAGATGAAGGAGCACAATGCTTAATGTAAATCCCTTGAGTAACCAAGTTATTGTTAACTGACTTCTGGAACTTTCTAATGTAATATCTCCTGATAGACTGCATGGTATTACAGCGGATAGTATACCCCTTGCAATTACAGAAAGCTGTAAGATGGTAAAAAAAAAAAAAATTACCACTCAATAGGAGTCTTGAGGATAGTTCATTCATTTTAACTACCAGACACAGATACTAATTTCACAAAGGAGCACAGAAAGAAAGTTTGGAAGTCATCATAAAGTATATCATTGTAAGTGGCCTGCAGAAACCTTGTCTCCAAAAAGTCAAACGGTTAGGAATTAAGGAATTAACATTTCATTTTAGCATCTGTACTGCTATGTTTCTGTATTTTATATTATATATTTTATATAGTTTTATTTTTTATCATTAGAATTAATTTGGGTTGGTCTTGGAGGGCTCGATCATGAAAGGTCTTTACATGAGAGACAATGACTGCAGTGAATGCGGTGGGAAAAAAAAAAGAAGCTAAGCGTCTGCAGGGCAGAGAAAATACGTCATTTGGTATTTGTTGTGAATGTCACCGTTTAAAAGTAGGCCACAGTGATGTGACTTCAACTCACAATTCTCAGGAGATGTACTTGGTTGATCTCATAGTTGGAAGTCTCAAAGAGAAAATATGGTAATAAATGACGAACATGATACATGATTAATAGTCAATCTGAGGAGCAATAGAGGGTTTGGAAGTCTTTCCTTGTCACGTCTAAATGTCTCACAAAAGCTGCAGCCATTCATTCTACATTATGTTATACAATAGCTTCACCCAAGAAATATGATTTATCAAAGCAGGATTCCAACCATGCTGATGATCTCAATTAGCCATGTTTTATTGGTTGCTGTGCCACCTCTGGCACTAACCAAGGAATTAGCCAGCAATTTAAAAAAAAAAAAAAAAAAAAAAAAAACTGGACAGACTGCCTGCAACTGAAGCTCCTGCTGGATCTCACCTTGCACAAGCTAACACGGAAGTTCAAGCAAACTGTAAGTTATCAGTGAGGTTAAATGAAGGTGCCTTCAACTCGTAGTGAAATCATACAGTGGAGCCAAATGTAATGCAACACCTAGTGGAATTTTGCCCGAAACAGTTTAGCCCAGCCCCAGCTCTGGCAACTTTCCCCTTCTTCAGGATGGATCTTGGAGGTTGGGCTGACCTGTAGGACCTGATATGGGTGGCGTGGCTCTTTTTTTTTTTTTTTATCAAAGACTGCTGGCAAACACATTGTATTGCACACATTTTTAGTTTTTTTATTTTATTTATTTATTTATTTAATGGCCTGACACACATTTGTCACAAGCTTAGGCTGCAGTTTGTCCCTGATTGCACGCTGTAGCTTGCCCTGCCCTACATCAAGACCAACAGCCGGCTTGCTTGTCATATCACCTGGGAAGGGAACATGGAGGAGGACTGTGAAGTACAGGAAGTAGCTTGACTAACTCATCAAATCAGGCTGATATTGCAACATAAAATGACACTGGAAATGTTTACTCTGCATCCGCCTCTAACAGCTGCACTGTTCCTTACTTGTTTACATTTATATTCGTATACACAACATTTCAGAAAAGTTTCATGATGGTACAAATGCATTGTTTAACCTCTGTAAAGGTACTAAGGATGTTCTTTACTTTGTTTCTGCCAACAGTACTCTGCTGCATCATGTACATATTGCATCATAAATGTACTCATGCTCACAATGAAGAATGCCTACTGAGGGTTGTTTCCGTAATAGACACTCCTATTGTGATATCCCTGCAGGTTAAAAAGCTCCCTTTGGAAAGACATTGCTTTTCACCTCACATGCTGTGTCTTTTACAAACAGCCACTAAAAACCTTTGGTGATGGCATCACAAAGGCTTCTCTGTCAGAGAACTTATTCTGATTTCTCTTTGGTTTAGACTGACTCACATTTTGACATTTTCTTTTTGCATAGGATGACAGTGTAATGATTGAGTGACGGTAAAATGCACCACACACTAACAACCTCAGCAAGGGGAAATTCACCATCATCATCTTCCTGACCTTCACAGAAGTTGGACTAAAATGAGACACCATGGCTGTGATTCTAAGCACACACTATCAAACCCTAAGATCTATTTTGAGTGACACATCATTCATATGGGAGTGTCAATGTGCAGAGTGTGGGTGATGCAAGGAGCTTGCAAGACATGCTTCCACTCTCCTGCTGTAAGTCAATACATAAGAACAATGTTATGCTCCTTTGTGCTGAACTGTTGTGTGTCCAAAGATGACATTAGATGTTTCTGTACTTTTCAATATCAAGCTCAGAAACACTTTGTTAAGGCTGAATGAATCCACTTAAAACAATCCAACCAAATATATCAATTTACTCTGTTACGATAGTTGTGTCTGATGTAAAGATTTAAAGTTTGTTCTTGCAGAGGTCTCTGGAAGAAGAGACCTTGTATCTTAATGGGACCATCCTGGCTAAATAAGGGATATATAATAATAAAATAAATTAGTCCTAAGAACATTTTGGAAATAATAATTACACCACTAACTAAAAGAGAGCACTCAATACAGTGTGGATTTTTTGTGTACAGTTGTGACTGTATGATCAGGGATCTCTCATGGTTGCGGTGATTCAAAACCTTTGAAAAACCTGTTTTATACTGCAACTGAGTGCTAACTCCTCAGCAGGGTTTTTTTCTTAAGTCCGAGCACCAGAGAAGGGGAAGGCCTGAGTATCCTCCCCTCTCCCAGTAGGTGAAAAAAGAGGTGGTTTTTCATTTAAGTCCAAGCACAAGAGAAGGGGAGATACAGAGGAGATACAGTAATGCTGCCTGTATATCTCCCCTTCTCTGGTGCTCAAACACAGGCAGAAAACAAGCTGAGGTCAGGAGTTTGCATTCAACTGTGGTATAAAACATGCTTTTCAAAGATTTTGCATCACCACAGGTCCTTGATCATCTGTCTTTGGGAAGATGGGCCCAGTAATATACAAGATTAGCTGCAGACAGACAGACAGACAGACAGACAGACACACACACACACACACGGGCAGATACACATGACTAAACACATGATCTCCTCCAGGCTGCCTAGCAGAGATGAACGTGTGCCTCAGTTCCTTCTTTCACGGTAACATACTGTACACAATTAATAACATTTTCTGGAATATGAATTAAATTAACAACATTTAGAAACCAGTATCTGTGAGGGGATGATTGATTTTGATGGTCACAATGTAAACTAACAAGCAAAAAACACCCTAAAACAGAACTGACTCATACACCTTTTGTAACGATCGGTGGATGGTGGAGGACCCAAAAGCAGGAGGCAGATCGGCATGGAGCTCAGCAAACAAAAATATTTAATAGTCTCACAGGAAACGCAGGGAATGGCAAAACACAACACAGAACACCACAATGAACCAACAAGGAACAGAACTCAAGACAGGACTTAAATACACAAGAACTAATGATCAAACAAGACACACCTGGGGAAGGGGCTGGAGCACAAGACAGGAGAACACAGAGGATAGGCTGAGGTTAAACACTGGGAGGGATCAGAACAATCAGGGATAATTGACAGACACAGGACAGGTGTGGCACTGGGAGGGGCAAACAAGACACAGCTGAAATCAATGACTAAAGAGACAGAGCTGGGCAAAGGAGGCAACACCAAAACACAGGAAAACAGAAAAACAAGTGTCCAACCAAAGTACCAAAACACAGAAAACACCAAACCATGACAGTACCCCCCCCTCAAGGGACGGCTCCTGACGTCCCAAAAACAGTCTCTGGGGCACGGGGATGGATGGCCGTCATGAGACGGGGGGAGGAGGAGGCCAAAACAAAACAAGCTCTGGCGGACGGCCAGGGCGCTGGGAACCATGGACAGGACGGTGCTCTGGCGGACGGCCAGAGTGCTGGTGGTCAAGGTGGACCCTCCCTGGATGGTGGCAGTGCGGGTGGCACCACACTGCGGACCGACCATAACATCCTGCAGTGCAGACTTGGGATCGCTGGGCAGCAGAAGCGGCAGGGTGAACTCTGGACCGCCGGAAAGCGGCAATGTGGACTCTGGACCGCCAGACAGAGGCAGCAGCGGCGGCAGTATGGACTCTGGACCGCCGGACAGCGGCAACGTGGACTGGGGACCGCCGGACAGCGGCGAGGTGGACTGGGGACCGCCAGACAGCGGCGACGTGGACTCGGGACCGCCAGACAGCGGCGACGTCCACTCCAGGCCGCCGGACAGCGGCAACGTCTACTCCAGGCCGCCGGACAGCGGCAACGTCCACCCCAGGCCACCGGGCAGCGGCAACATGGACTGAGGGCTGCCTGACCGCTGATGAGCTGGTGGGACCAGTGACACAGGACACCGAGGAAGCAGCAGCACAGCCATGGGAGGTTGGGACGAGTGCTGCACGGGTCCTGGGGACTGGTACCGGGACTGTCACAAGGGCAGTGGGAACTGAGCCTGGGGCAGTCAGTCGGGCTCGGAGAACTGGGACTGGGACCGGGTCAGCGAGTCGGGCTCGAGGAACTGGGAATGGGACGGGGACTGGGTCAGCCAGTCGAACTCGGGGAACTGGGACGGGGACCGGGTCAGCCAGTCGAACTCGGGGAACTGGGACTGGGACCGGGTCAGCCAGTCGAACTCGGGGAACTGGGACTGGGACTGGGACCGGGTCAGCCAGTCAAACTCTGGGAACTGGGACTGGGACAGGGACTAGGACCGGGTCAGCCAGTCGAACTCTGGGAACTGGGACTGGGACAGGGACTAGGACCGGGGGAGCCGGTCCAGCTCGGGGAACTGGGACAGGAGCAGCCAGTAGAACTCGGGGAACTGGGACTGGGACTGGGACCGGGTCAGCCAGTAGAACTCGGGGAACTGGGACAGAGACTGGGACCGGGTCAGCCAGTCGAACTCGGGGAACTGGGACAGAGACTGGGACCGGGTCAGCCAGTTGAACACAGGGAACTGGGCTTGCTAGACTGCTGGAGTTGGTAGCTGGGCTTGCTAGGCTGCTGAGGCTGGTGGCTGGACTCACCAGACTGCTGAGGCTGGTGGCTGGACTCACCAGACTGCTGAGGCTGGTGGCTGGACTCACCAGACTGCTGAGGCTGGTGGCTGGACTCGCCAGGCTGCTGAGGCTGGTGGCTGGACTCGCCAGGCTGCTGAGGCTGGTGGCTGGGGCTGGATTGCGGCTAGCCTGCAAGTGGCCGACACACCCGAGAAGTGCACTCACAGGAGCAGCCGGAGCCCGGGATGCAACCATCGTCCTGACGGAGGTGGTGATCTCTGCGACCTGTTGTGAGATCTGGGCGATTTTAGCCGCCAGCGACCGGTTGCAGTCAGCCAGTTCTCCAAGCCTCTGCTGATGAAAGTCCAGAAAAGTGCTTTGTCCAAACAAACAATATTGCTCCGCTGGGTCCTTTAGGGGTTGGTTCATTCTGTCACGATCAGTGGATGGTGGAGGACCCAAAAGCAGGAGCCAGATCGGCATGGAGCTCAGCAAACAAAAATATTTAATAGTCTCACAGGAAACGCAGGGAATGGCAAAACACAACACAGAACAACACAATGAACCAACAAGGAACAGAACTCAAGATAGGACTTAAATACACAAGAACTAATGATCAAACAAGACACACCTGGGGAAGGGGCTGGAGCACAAGACAGGAGAACACAGAGGATAGGCTGAGGTTAAACACTGGGAGGGATCAGAACAATCAGGGATAATTGACAGACACAGGACAGGTGTGGCACTGGGAGGGGCAAACAAGACACAGCTGAAATCAATGACTAAAGAGACAGAGCTGGGCAAAGGAGGCAACACCAAAAACACAGGAAAACAGAAAAACAAGTGTCCAACCAAAGTACCAAAACACAGAAAACACCAAACCATGACACCTTTTGTTGAAGTATTGTAAATATCATCACATCCATCCTCAAATAGTATGTTGGAGGACAACCAACAACTTATTACAAGAATAGCACTTCATCAAGAAGTGGTGCTGGTAAAAAAAATATAGTGTGTGCCTGCCATGGTCATGCATTTGTAAATTATGGCTTAATTTCATTTGCAGGTAAGGCCATCCAAATCAATATCATCCTTGGTTCACTAACAAGAGCAACTCCCTCAAATCATTGAGGTGCATAAGATCATCTGAAAGGGGTGAACAGCTTGGCATTGGCATCAGCAAGTCAGTCAGGCAAAGGAGAGGGCTTACACCAAATATCATTTACAAACTGAGCTAATCCTGTTAAACTTATTGCAGTAAGAACACTACACAATACTTGCTTCATAACCATCTATCACATCCGGTCTAATGTATTTTTAGCATGTAATATAGAGGAAAATCTATTCTCAAAAAAAGTACACTTACTTCCAGAAAAAGACTATATCAGTAATAGTATATATAGGCAAATTAAACAATTCACATTTGAGAAATCAACTCAAGTAACAGTAAAAAAATTTTATGGTTTAGAAACTACTCAAGGCACAAGTCTTTTAATGTTGTTGTCATGTGTTGAAAATAATAAAATGATGAAAAACAGCACTTGAAAAAACAACATATGAAAACAACATATGAAACTGAGATTTCATCCACCCCTAGTCTTTCTCTATGGATATATAAAAAGAAAAACCTTGCTTAAAAATGAGCAAAATAAAACAGTTGAAATCTCAGTGGTTGGGTTATGGTTAGGAAGCGCTGTCTAATGCTGAAACTACACTGGAAGCACAAGGGAACATCATGATAGTGGAACATTTTCATACTGTTAGCATTTCACTAGGGATGCTGCACCAGATGCATCAGTTCAATCAAGAACAATACTCCTGACCAGGGCATTAGCACCCACCACCTGCTAACACACACATGCACACACCATTTTTTCCGCCCAATCTCTAGCATTATTTTTACATGGGATCCTGTGGGAAGCATCAACAAGCATCCAATGAAAAAAAAAAAAAAAAAGGTTGCAAACTGTGCTTTCTAACAAGTTTTATTTGCTGATACACTTCCACACCAGAGACAGTGTGTCTGGAAGCAAGAGGCTATGCTGTTTACATGGGAAGTGAGACCTTGGAATTTCTGAGCTGCGATAACATGGCATTCATGGTGTAACCTCTGGAGAAAATGAATACTCTCAAGCAAAGGAAACTCTGAATTTCCCTCCATGGGGTATACCGAGGAAGACAGCATCCATTGTCCTGACTTGACAACATGTTGTCAAATTTTTTAGATGATAGTCTGACATCTGACATGCCTTGACCCCATTTGTCCTGCAAATGATTCATCTGCAGGTGAAGAAAACTCCACTACAAAAGTCACAGACAAAAGGCAAAGTTTTGTCTTCTCTCAGTTACTGCTGAGTAGAAAAAAACCAAAAAACCAAAATGTTAAAAAGTTAAGCCACCTTGCTCCTGGTCTCCTGACAATGATTATTTGAGCAGAAAAGGGCTTGTAGACTTCCTTTTTTGCTAGACAATGCTTGTGTTGCAGAGAGTCGCTTTGGAGAAAAAAAAAAAAAAAAAAAAAAAAAGGTTGGAGCATGGCTTGCCGTTCTGCTTCTTGGACTCTTCCCCTCCCTAGTAGCACAGGGAGAGCAGGTCCAATTCATTTGCACTGGAGAGGCTCAGCAGCAGTTGCTGCTCTGCTCATGTAGGTTTCAATTCCAGTGTAGTTTGAAGGTTACAGGCACCTGGCTCAAAAAATACTCAAGTAAAGAGTAGAAGTGCAGGTTTAAAAAAAGAACTCCAAAAAATATACCAAAAAAAAAAAAAAAAAAAAAAAAATAGCTTTACTTGTAACACATTACTAACCACTCCTGATAATATACTGGACCAGATTATCAAAACCATCAGAGCAGTGCTTTTGTGGAACCATTTGGAGCCCTGAGTATACACAGTATAAGGAAGGAAAGAATAGTGTTGTAATGGCCTTGCTTGTTGTTCTTTCGGCAAAATGTGTAACACCTGCATCAACCATGATCCAGCATCTTTAACCATGCATTTTTTGTAATTGACAGCAGAAAGTTGAAACTAACTGGACTGTGTTGCACAGCTGTTCGCAAATATCTGCAGGTGCGGATCTGATGACCTTGCTCTAAATGTTTTACGCTATGGCTGACATACATAATAAATACTAACTGAGAAAAGGAATGTGTGGCTACCGTTTTGTGATGTGCCACACATTGAGGCTGGCATGCCTGCCATCTGTTTTGCTTTACAGTGAGATGTACAGCAGATGTGTACAGATCTGTCTCATCAGGGTTGCACAATACTTGCCTGTAATCTGTCAGTCTGAATTACCCCACCAGATCATAGCATTAGAAAAGTTGTGCTGACCAGCTGTTATGTCATGACATTTTCCACAGAATGTGCTGTTAACTTGGTCATGACAAAGTTAGAAATGATTCATTAATTTAATTTGTCCTCCGCTTTTCTGGGCTTCTTTTAGAGCTAGGATCAGTTATTGGCTGGCAAACTGCATAAGGGTATTTGTCATTGATGTATATGCATGTTCCTTTGAGCTGTTTTGCCTTTTCCAACACTTCTAGCTTATCTCTATATTATATAAATTTGATGGCAATATACAGGAACTTGCTGGTTTCTCAGTTTATGCACCTGTTCCACCAGGATTGTTTACTGATGAAGCTGAAAGTTTTGACTGATCAAACTCTTGACAGCTCCCCACTGGGAGACTGTGGAATTCCATCAAAAGATAAGGTGACTCTTCTGTGAGTGACCCTTAAGGTAAATCCACTTTAGATGAAAAGGATACAAGGCTTTCACATGTCAGTCTTGTTACTGCTGCAGTCAGAAGACTGCAGCAAAAAAAGAGTTTGAGGCTCAAGGCTTTCCACTCATCTACCCCCCCCTTTTTTTTTTTAGTGAACTGGAGATATGTCTTGATGCCTTGAATCTCCTCTGTCATATTGTCTATTCTTCTGCCAGCAAAAACCATGATATTCTGAACCCAAATTCTGTATTCTTGCTTTTTGATAATCTCTGTGTAGAGTTAATTTTGTTGATTAAATATTTGTCCTGTAAGCAACAATACATGTATATGTGTATCTTTCCCTTGCTGCTTCCTGTCATTTTTTGAGATCTGAGATTTAATCACTGCAAAGCTCACTGTTTTGCATTGATTATAAGAAGCCTGTAAGCTGCAAAGCTAAGTACAGCATCAAAATTGTTTTCCTCTATTAATAAATAAATAATCCAATAAAAAAATCCAATATCTAATAGAAAAAAAATCTAAATCCAAAACAAAACAAAACAATACAAACAAATGAACAACACACACACACACACACACACAAACACACACACACACACACACACACACATTAAAGGTAATTTTCCTGCACACTGTTTTTGCAAACAGTACACAGACACGGTTTCCGCTACATGTAATTTATTGTGGTGCACCGCCACGGCAAAATAAAAGCCGCCACGCCTTTGGAATGATGATTTATTTATTTTTTTTTCAGATGTTAAAACAATTTAAAGTATATTGTATGAATGGATAATATACACATATATATAGCCTATATTTGTGCACATATACTTACTATAATCAGAGTTTGAAATGATAATTTAAATATCACGAAATGTTACGCTACACTGCAATTAACTTTATTTTGAAAAATGAACATCGGTGTCATCACCCGGCTGTTTGATTGTACTACTGCGCGCTCGCAGAGGGAGAGAAAAGGGCAAGAGAAAGGTACCTAGGCAAGACTAAATTTAATCAATTTTTTTTTCAAGCCTGTGAAAACGACCCTAATGTTATCGTTAATGTTAAAATTGTAGGGCCCTATAATTTCTGTGATCATGGAATCGCGGACGGAATCACGGAATTAGCCAAATAGGTCATACATAGGTCAATATACTCTAGTCATTCATAAAAGTCATTTCAGTGATGAAATGAAACACTTAAAGCATGATAAGCCATGGGATCTTGTTGTTTAATCCTTTAGGTGATAAAATTTGCAGTGTAAAGATCCAACATACTTCTGTTACTCAAAAGATTTCTAATCTCAGTGAGGTATTTCAGTGTTAAATAAAGTTGAAATAAAAGTGATAAAAGAAAGGGAGGTCATCAGTATTACGCCATATTCATGCAAGTTGAGACCTCTTCTATGAACTGTCAAGAAGGGTCTATTTCTTTATTATTATCATTATTATTTTTATTTTGTGTGCAATGGATGAGTCAGAAGCCAAGAAGTGCCAGTGTTCCTCTATGTGTGAATTTTTGGGCAAATTATTATTGAATATCATCTGTAGAGGCTCTCAGTCATCCAGGTCATGGTTATTCACACAAAGTTGAATCTTTAAAAAGTTGCCTGTATAACAAGGATATTGTGATAGGACAGAAAGTAAAGATACAACATACTCATACAACATAGTCATTAATAGATAGATAGATAGATAGATAGATAGATAGATAGATAGATAGATAGATAGATAGATAGATTTACTTTATTGATCCCAAACTGGGAAATTCTCAAATGAATAAATGAATAAAGCTGCAAGCATGAATAATGAATGTCATTTCAGTCATGAAATGAAACACTTACAGCATGACATACTTGTTGAAAATCCTTCTAAGTTCCTCAGATACTCCAGACATGTATGGGATGACAATGTTGTTGCATTTATTCTTCTTTTCTTCATCACACACAATGTTTGTGTTCTTCTTGGATCTTGTGGCTGTTTACACGAAGGTCCAGTTAGGGCATCCACAAAATCCAAGAGTTTCCTTCAGGTGTTTGTGCTCCTTTTCTTGGGCCTGGGCACAAGCCTTCTTTTTCTTTCTTAGGACCCCCAAACTGAGTCAACAGGGAAGAAATGCCTATCTTTGACTGCACTCACTTGTTTAGTGTCCTGAAGCTTTCAAACTTTCACATTTTTGCCAGAGTAAGTGCTTTCATCCTCATGTGTCATCATGAAATTAAACTGACTCTCATTCTTTGAGAAGTACTTGAGGATTTTGCTCCCTTCACACCAATTGTTTTAGCACTATCTTGCCCATTATCTATATTTTTCCTCTCATGTGACAGTTTTAGCAATTTATCATCTGTCGTCATCTTCTATGATATCATCACACACTTTGTCTGTAACGTGATATCCTCTCTCCTGAATCAACTTTACTCTTAGCGCTGTCTGCTGATCATTAGCCTTACTTTTACACAAGTAGCTCACATCACCTCACTCACATGAGTCAGACTAATGGGAAAAAAAAAAAAAAAAACATTGCAGGAGAGAGGAGCCCAAAAGTGACCTCCAAACCCTGGTGACCTGCATGAGCAAACAGGACAGGGTTTGATGTGCGCCTTTGTCAAGGTTGCAGAGGACATGCACATTTGTTGTTGCACCTTACTGGTAGGGCAAAGTTGTCTTCAGGCATGAAAATTGACCCTAACTGGTTGATCACATACATGCAAAAAGCTGTAAGCTAAGTGCAAAGCTTACAGCTTACTAATTACATCTTCTAATGGTCCAACAATCCACTGCTATCTTCTTGGTCAACATGTAACATGACAAAGTGTCTTGGCATCATGTTGGACCTTTTCTTAGTCTGAGCACATAGATAATACAGTTCTCAAGATAGGAAAGGGTATAGCTTGGAAGTGCTTGCTTTATGTAACCATCTCAGGCTTGAGTCAGGTTGTTCAGTAAATGAAGCCCGCAAAGAAATACATCCACTTTAGTTCACAGAAAACAGAGCAGCCATAATAGCACAAAATAGAACATGCTGGTGCTGCATTATCCCACTTATACAAATATAAAAGCTGCACAATGGTAAGGCACCAGGGGTGGAAAAGATCTGTCCTAAAACAACAAGGATTTGTGTTTATCCACAGGTGAATATTGAAGAGCATGTGGCAAACAGTAGTGATCCCCTCTTTGGACTGTACAGCGGCTCCACCTGCGCAGTCAAGGCAGTGAAATTGTGACTTCAAAAGTACCCTCTACCACATTTCTGGCTGTAATGTGGGCATTGTTGTGTCTCAGCTCCTCAGGGGTAACAAGATTTGGCAGAGGTATCAAAAGCCAGGAGCATAAGGTGTATGCTCAGTTCCCCTCTAAAATGAAATAACATACATTGTAATCAGGTAATAATGTAATGTCAAGCATTGTCTGTCATTAATGGGGATATTGTTTTTTAAGTCACAAAACGTTAATTTACTTTGGAAAAACAAGCCCAAGTATGCTGCCAATAGATTTAAAGATAATGTTCATGTTTAAAAGATGCTTTTTCTGGGCAGTAAAAGCTTTTTTTCCTTTAACGAATCAGGCACAAGTATCTATACAACAAACCCCCATTTTGTGCTTTCTGGCTGGCACACCTTAAAATACATATTCCTGAGTTCTAAGCTGCAAAATGTTTGTACTCCAATGTCCAACTTCAGTTGCACTCACAAAATCAATCTGTGCGCTGCTGATAAATCAGAATTGTGCTTTTTACACAGGCAATGCCATTGCCATCACTGCAAGCCTGCAGTACATCAGTTTGGTGTATTTTACATCCTGTTTTTCTTCAAACATACCCGATGCAAGCACAGATATTTGAATCACTGTTTCAGAACATCACATTTTAAACAGTGATCTCTGTAATATTGTCGGTGTCAAAACTAAGACTACAAGGATAGAACCCAATCGCACGACTCTCAAGAGTTCAACTAAAGTAATTTAATAACAAAGTTACAACTCAAATCTCAATGCAAAGTAACAACTGAAATTCACTATAACAAAATAGCAACCAAAATCACTCTTAACGAGGAATAACAAACAAAGGCAAGACAAAGTATCAAAAGAACATGAAAGCAAAACTATGGCAAGCAAAGTAACAGAGAAATACAGAACCTGACTTGACCAGCCGTGACTTGACTTGACGTGGCGTGGCGTGACAAAAAGCATGGACGAACACTTGGCAAGGCAGGACTAAACAAGACAAAGCAGGACGAACTGGCACAGGACGAAGGGAAACAAGGACTATATATACACACAAGGTAATGGAGAACAGGTGGAAACAATCAGGACGTGGCAGACTGTTAGGCTGTTTATATTGTATGCTCTCAGAGTTCCTTTATTGTGAAGGGCACAGTTATAAATGTGACTTGTCAAAATAAAAATATGGGCAGTTCCGGTGCAAGTGTAGCCGATGGCTCCATGTGTGTTTTTGTTCCTCCGTCAGTGTGGCTTGGTATCCCGGTTATCCTACCCTTAAAGTAGTAATGGCAACACAGACAATCAGACTAGTGGGAAACACACAAGGGGAAGGGCAAGGGACCTGACACAAGAGGAGAGTGGGATATCAAAATAAAACAGGAAGTCACGAGACAAGACACAAGAACAAAACCTAACAAAACAAAACATGATTTTCATGGCATGACAGTCGGACATTTTGTGCTTGCTAAAAATTGCATAAATTCTTGATACAGCTCTTTGATGTCCTTTCTTCATATTTGACAGCTATGTTCTAACACTAAGGGCTCTAGTTTTGCAGACCTGGCGAGGCGTGGTGTGGCCAACTGGATTTTGCAAGTTTGGCACACCATGCGCCTTGGTGCAACTACTGCACCGTTCCTCCTACCGGCGCAAGGGAGGAGAGAAGGCGTGGTGTGGGTTTGACACAGCCAATTCACTTTAAACCAATCAAATGAGCCCCTGTCCTCGCCTTTAAAATGCGCTGCGCGAAGGCGTATTGGAAGTCTACACATTTGACATGGACGAAGAGAGCAGCCGCATCACACACTCAGAACGGTGAGGCCAGTCTTGGCTGCTGCAATGTTGCTGGAGCTACCTGCCATCCATCTATTCACCCATCCATCTAACCACCCATCCATCCATCCATGCATCTATCCTTAAATTCGTCTTCCTGAGTCCCCTGTCTTTCCATTACCTACCTGCCTCGCATCGCTGGAAAAAAAAGCGGTTCATGAAAGCTTTTACATTCGCTGTTCTAAACGCCCAGTGTCTGGCAAGGAACCGATGCATTTTACATTTTCGATTTGTGTGGAATCAGGGTTTCCATTAGAAAAAATTGGCACCGGACAACGTAACCGGCAGATTTTCAATTTACCGGACAAATGTTTGTAATTCCGGTCAAATATTATCTGAATTTACTGAGCTTAAAATTATATGCAGGCTGTATAAGAATGATATCAAGGCATGTCAATTTATGGCGTAATCTTTTTATTGAAAAGCAGGCTGTATCAAATAAAATTAGTGCCGTCAATTGACTCACTTCTAAAATAAATAAATAAATATTGCACAAGCCTGTGCTCTTTTAACATGAACATTGCATACAATTGCAAACAATTGCAACTACAATTTGCAAACAAAAAAACGGGCTCATATCATTTTATTAACAAGGCCTGTTGCCAACTTGAAATCAAATAGATGCAATAAAAACTTAATTCAACAGCTGAACTAAAATTGAAAGTCTCAAGTGTCTCTCCGCAACTTGCAATGCGCATCAGTCTTGTGACCTTGTTCTCCCCCAGGCGACTTCGCTGTGCTGTTTTGATCCGGTTCTGCAGAAAAAAATCCTCTCTCTCTCCCTCTTGTACACCGGAGACAGGGATCACGCAGTCTATTTTTCTTTTTAAATTATAAATAAAATTATGTGGAAATTGACTGTTTTAATAAAATTCAAATTGTGAATATTTTCACCGGACATTTAAAAATTACCGGACTTTGGCAGATTTTACCAGTCATAGTCCGGTGATTAACGAAAACCCAGAGTGGAATATTTATACATATGGAAGAAGAACTGTGTAGTTAACACGAGCAGCCCCAGACACCATGACTGGAAAAAAGACATCACCGTACTGGACACATTGTTTGACTGACACGTGATCAGGTTGGGTTTCCATTACGCTGCCAAACGGTGCCAATCTCCTTTGATCTGACATCAGATGTGACGGGACAGTCGATATGGAGATAAATTTATGTGCTGATTGAGATAGTAGCATTGAATAGTGGTTTTTGTGGGTATTTATTGCATTGTTAATGTGCCTGACACTCTGGAAACCTGCCTGTGAGGTTTTGGTGACGTGTGCGCATTGCCCGCCTGTCAGCCAAACTTCCACTGCGCCAGCTCCGCTGCGCCTTGCGCCGAAAGTAGACGTGGTTTCAGGAGGCGAGCTTTTGGCGCACCTCGGCGAAGCCTTTTGGCACGAAACTGTCACTGTGCCAAGCTGAATCTGTCGACACCTCCCCCTGCTGCGCCGCCACTCCCATCTCGGCGCACCTCGGTCTGTGAAACTTGGAAACCGTCCGCCTCTCGCGTTGCGCTGGTTGAAACTAGCGCTGCGCGGGGTGCGCCTCACTGCGCCACCCTGCGCTGCGCCGGGAAACTAGAGCCCAAAATGTCTGATGACACAATTTGTGGGCATAGAAGTTCAACATTCTCTTAATTTATCATATGTAGGCAAAAATGTGAAATGTGCATGTGCCGGCATGTTCATACAGACTCAAAAAGCACTAAAGAGAACACAAAGATGTATGCAGGTGTTATTTATGTGTACAGATGTAGCCAGATAAATGACGGCTGGTTATTGGTTTCGCCACCAGGGGGGCACATTATATATAGGGGCGCTTTCCACTGGGGGAACCTCTTGCCCTCTGATTCCGGGCTTGCTCTTTCGTCTTCTGGGTCACCTCGCTTCCGCCTGCGGTCAACAGCTTGCAGGTAAGGTGGCAGTGGCTACCCTTTTAACGCAAGCTACAGAACGTTTACATAGCTTCACCGCTGTTTCACTGTTTAGCTGCACCGATTGTAGGCGAGCAGCCGAAGCAGGGGTCCCTTCATGGGCCAATTGCGCCGCAGAGGTCGAGCTCATCACTCCTCTCCCCCTCAGGTGTGTGCTGGAGCAGCCTGATTGGTATGTACCACTTGTGATGTAGCCTGTGTTGTCCTTAGCTGTTGTTGTTTGTTTTAGTTATTTATCTATGCATTTATGTGTTTGCCGACAGTGGTGGAAATCTCCAAACTACCACCTTGCGGAACCGCTGCTGTTTTGCCTGCGCTTCTTTGCCTGTGATGTTTTGCCTGTGACGACGACCTCGCACGCGGCACAGCGTGCGTGGCACACGACGCCGTCCTCCCCCGCTGTTGTTGCCCGCCTGCCGCTTCGCAAACGGCAGCCATCTACTGTTGCGGGTAGTGGGTTCAACGCCGGCTCCTTGCCCACCCAAGCCAAGGCTTGGGCTGGTTTTAATATGGACTGGAGCGTTGTGATTTATTTTTGTGTTTGATTTCACCTGAGTTTAGTTTATGATATATATATATAGATTTTTTTTTTTTTTTTTCTCCTTTTTGTTTGGTTTTCTCTGTTATTGGATGTGTGTACTTCATGATTTATTTGTTTTCTTTAGTTTGTTTAGTTGACGTGTTGATTTCAGTGAAACCATTTTTGGTTGGTTTTGTTATTTGGTGTATTTTCATTATGATTATTTTGGGTTGTGTGCTCCACTAATTTTATTTCCTTTCCTTTCCCCCTTAGCTACTGAGTGCCGACGGTGTGGTGGTGCTGTCCAGGGTGGTGGCCTCCCCTTCTTTTTGTGTGCGTGTTGAGACCCCCATTTTTTAGTTTCTTTCACCAGAGTGCAGTGGTTGTGGTTCACGTGTGTTTGGGGTGCCTTCAGTTTTGTTCTCATCACTGGGATTCCCCTTCACTCCTCATCTCCCACCAGCCGGTAAGCCTCAGCCCCCAATTAGGTCTCCCTTTTGTCTTTTGTGTGTGCTTTTATTGTGTTCCTTTACATTGTTTAGATTTCAATTAATGTGTGATGGATGATTGAACCACGTCTCCTGCCTTCAGTATACGAACCTGTGAGCCTGCAGCTTACATTTCATTTCCTTGGGTGAAACTCCCAAGGTGGCGTTGTCTGGTATAAATTAAATAAATAATACATAATCATCTTGATTCGACACCCTTGTGCTGCCACACAGATATGCACACACACACACACACACACACACACACAGACACACACACACACAGACACACACACACACACACACACACACACACACACACGATGTATACATGTATGTGGCAAGTTAATCCCTTAGACCCTTTGGGTACCAATAGCAAACAAACCCTTGATATAAAAAATACCACACATGATATATGAGCTAGCTTTGCCACAGAGTACTCTGTGAAGCTTAGATAAACTATCTCTCTCTATCAATCAACCATCAATTTTTGTATTAACAAAGATGATTTTTCTTTTAGCTTTGGGTCTCAAACCAACTTTTTTGTTTGTTTGTTTTTTGCTTTAACAATTTTCAGCAACACCAACCTACCAAGCTTAATGTATAGCCCTGCTGTTGAAAACTGAGAGCTACTGAGCTTCCATATTGAGAGACAACTGGCAGGAGGGTTCATGGCTCCATCTCTAGGCCTCTTCCTCTAATCTCCCAGTAATACAGCTTGAGTTATGATAAAACAGCTCTGATGGAGGCAAATCCTGTTATCCATGGGGGTTTGGTGATGGTGGAGGGGGTGGCAGCCTTCGTTACAGGTGGTGGATGAATTATAGGGAGGAACCTAAGTGTGGATTTTAGGATTAAACACTAACACAGCATCTAACGGGTAACACATGCACTGTCGGTGTGTCTGTGTGTCCTTGTACACGAACAGAAATGCAGACTCTCAATGTCTCGCTCTTTTCCAACCCCCTCACACACACACACACACACATACACACACACACACTATAACCCTAAACGTACAATACAGCGTGCATTTTGAGGCCAAGCAGGTTGGCTCCTAATGGAAACGCATTTCGGCTGCTGCCACACCTCATCTTCTATATTGCCTTTTCATTGAAAAGAGGGGCTCTTTGACTAAGGGAATAAAGGTTTTGTAGGTCTTTGTTCCAGTACTCTCATCTTTTAGAAGGCCACATTAGCCCTTTATCTTTTAGAGAAATGCTGGCACATTATTTCTCCCTTATCCCTTTTCATATTAGTGTTTTGCATTCATACCTAGTCAAAGGAGATATGAGGAAGGCTTTATGCAACACCTTGTGTAACTCACTGCCATCTACTAGGGAGAGGCCACCATTTCCCAATGGTATTTTTGGTGCCTTTTCTAATTAGTTGTGTTGTATAATCTGCAATTTGAAATACAGATATTGGAGCCCATTGGGCATAATGTGATAAGTAACAGAAACATATGGAGTAACCAACTAAAAGAGCTGAAAATGAAAGGACACTGCAGAGTGATGAAATGGAAAAAAAGAAAGGAAGTTGGTTGGTTCGGTTCAGTCTAGTTGCATAGTGATAGGACAGAGGTAATGCAAATTTTACATAAAATTTGAGTTGAAGGAAGTCAAGAATTTGAATGATAGTAAATTTTGATGGGTATGGATATGGGGTATGAAAGAAAGAAAGAAAGAAAAAAGAAAGACAAGCTGTCAGGTATTTCTCACATTATTCAGCTCAATGACAGCAGCTTGGTTAACTTAGTTTCCATAGCTGGAAACTCTTTGATAGTCTGTAATTATCTCCATATGCTGCCATTCACTAACACATGCTGAGGGTCAGCCAGTCACCTTCTAGCCTACAGAGAGAAATGGCTGGACTAGTTTTGTTGTGGTGTGGTTATCTATGATAGCTGGTGGTGAAACACCCACTTATGGTGTCAATTGGCTGCTTGGCTCTTTTACTAAGCCTGACACCAGTGATGAGCTATGATTGCTGGAGTGATGTTGCTATAAATGCAAAAGCAAACAGGATGATAATGGGTATTGTCATTTACTTAGTCATTCTGTCAGTCAGATTGGTGGTATTAACAGACTTCTTTTTTCTTTTAAACGATTGACAACAAATCCTGTGAAGCTCTAGGAATTCACTTTTTTCTCCACATATATTGAAGAAAATATGTGACATTTACTCGACTATGCCTACATTTTGAAGGCTATTAGACATGTTCAGCTCAATCGGAGGGAAAAATGGTTTATCACTTTAATCCAGTTGAGGCACAAAAATCAAAACCAGATTACATCAAACATAATTGTTTATCATTTGTGATTTAGTGAAATCCTAGATCAAATATTGCTGCATTTTGTATTTGTATGCATGCTATTTGATAGAGTGAGCTTGAAATGAAAATGTGTCACCTGTTCCCTAATCCTTGACAGGAGAGTGTATTAAATGTTAATCCTTCGCTATTAGGAATAGTGACAATAGGTGACAGGGAGGAGGAATGAGAGAGAGAGAGAGAAGATGAGGAGCAAAAAGGCAGATTTAAAAAAAAAAAAAAATCACAATATATAGAGCTGAATTCTGAGGTAATAATGAGATGTGATGAATGAACTATTTCTGCTCTTTATTCTCATAGGCAGAGCAGCACCATCACTAGTATCATATCGTAAGCTTCCTGTTTTCCTCTGTCCCTGATTCTGTGTCCACTGAGAATGACTGAAATTAGTCTAGGATTGGCGCTCGATGTTGCTCCCTTCTGTGGCTAATTTGTATTCACTCGACAGCAGCCTTACAAATAACGGTGAAGAAGAAACAATTAGAGCCATAAAAGCTGATAGCCTGGGGCTTTCCAGACCAGCTCCACTATTACTCAGTTATTAGCAGGTGGAGGGGGATGACTTGAAATGGAAGCATGGGTAGTGCAGAAGAAATGAAGAAGGGGCTTAAGAAGTGATGGTGGGAGGGGAGACAAGAGATGAGAGGAAAAGCAAAAGGAGGGAGGAGAAAAGAAAAAAGAAGAAAAAGAAGATGGCGAAGTGTGACTTATCTGGCTCGAGTGTTTTTAACTCCTGTTGGGAATTAGGTGGGAATATGGGGGCAGGTTGGGATGAAGGTAACATGACAGATCAAGGAACAAAGCGGTGTGTGACAGCACATAACTGATTGTAGAAAGAGAGGAGCAGCTGCTGAGTAATTTGTTTCAGGAAAATCATAACTGAAGAAGGGATGAGAGAAAGGGAAAATTAGGAGAGAAGAACAAAGAGAAGAGGAGAGGGAAATTAATAAAGGAATAGAGAAACGGGTGACAACAAAGGGAGAGAAAATTGTTTGCAGCTTTACCTTATGTTCATTCTCTTTCTCACTCACTCACACAATCAGTCATCACCAATGTGGCACTGAGCTGTTGTATAGTGCACACTGTCCTTAAAGGGAAGAATAACAGGATAAATGATTGATTAAATCAATCCCTGCCCCTACCTCATCCAGTCATAGCATATTCATCTAAAGCCCCCCACCCCCTGTGCCTAAGTGCTTCAGGCAGGGGCGCCACCAGGAATTTTGGGCCCCATGAAAAAAAAATATATATCTATTTACTTGATGATGGTTTAATAATTTTATATTAGTTTTTACCTATTTTTTGGGGGCCCTGTCAGGCAAGGGCCCTTGGAATTGTCCTAACTTTTACCCCAATATACAGCGCCCCTGGCTTCAGGTGCATCTTTACACGAAAAAAACAATATGTGCCACCTCAACCCTGGTACACGGTGCACTGGGCACTTATTAGAAATTTGGAGCATTGTAAGAGTTATGAATGTTGATACATTTGTGTGTTATGGTTGTGAAGTCCCTTTGAGTTATCTATGACCCTTGATATTACACTATCAAGTGGTGTATAATGCATTCAGAAATAACAACAAAATCTGCAGCTGAATGAATAATGTTAAACTGGCCTGTCTGAAAGTCTGAAAAAGTCTGAAAAACTGATGCTGAAGATCTCAAGCAGCAGTTTGTGATTGGGTAAAGGATATGGATAAGGAACAATCCTCTCTCCAATATTATAACATTATTAGACATGAATGTTAAGTGCATTCCAAGACTTGTTTTAAGATGAAGTGTTATAAGTTATTTGTGTGCTCACTTAACCACAATGTGCCTCATCTACTTTTCCAAGTAGTCATTTAATACGATTCCCAGAATAACTAATTTGTTAAGGGATGTGTCTAGGCATCTAGGGCCCTATCTTGCGCCAGACTCCCTAAACCCGCTATTTGTGGATTTAGGATTTAGGATGAGGCGTTCCCCCGTAAAAGTTGCTATCTTGTGCACCTCCCGCTAACCGCAAAACACCTGCGCTACCCGCTATATTATGCATAGGCGTGTTTTGGGCGTTACGCCAGTTAAACCAATCAGTGTGCCAGGTGCCATTGCCTTTAATGGCAGGATGCGCTATCCTAAATTCTAAATCCTAAACCCGCGATGGAGAGAGGGAGGTAGATTTTCTCAGGGCTTCTACTGAGGCTAAAGCAAGTTGGCTTTATATATATATGCATATTATATATTATATTATAGGCGAGTTAATTCGGGAGGTGGAGCCACATGTGTCCAAGTGGACATGTCACACACACACACACAAGAGGCAGAGGTGGAACTATGTGTAAACTAATTTATTGACAAGGTAGATTGGGCAAATAAAATATTAAAAATAAAAATATAGCACAGCTGCTGGCTTATGATAAAACAATAAAACGTGCTGCCGTAAGTGTCCAATTAAAACAGTCTTTCCTCTAAACAGTCTATATGAGTAATATACTCAGTCCATTCCGGCGGCGTCCCGGTATCAGTCCGACCGTGCGCTCTCGTAACAGCCCAAACTTTAGGGATAGCGGACAGCGGGTCGTCCTGACCACCCGCTATCCGCTATCCCTAAAGTGTGTGCGCAAGATAGCAACTTTAGGGATAGCGCATGAAACACGCCCACGGACACACCTCCAGGCGCAAATGACGGAGTCGGCATAACGGATAGCGGGTAGCGGGTGGCGCAAGATACCGTTTAGGGATAGCGGAAGTTCCTAAATCCGCAATTTGCGGGTAGCGGGTAGTGGCAGCGGATAGCGGGTGGCACATGATAGGGCCCCTAGTCTTCTAGAGCTATCTCTAATCTTAGCAGCAGTGTCCCTTAATCAAATCACAACATGTGTTGGAGTCGCATTGCATCATAATTTATTGAAGTGATGGTAACACTTTGTTTGGACAATCCACTGACTCTATAAAGCTTGTCAGCTGACTGACAGCAATATTTTTCTAATTATATTTGTAATGTATATTCAACCAACCAGTAGTATCCTAAAGGAAATCTCAAATGCTAAACAGACATCAACTGAGTATCTGTTTACTTTTAGTCAAGAACAAACACATTCCTACATATGGAATTGCATTATTAATAAGCTGTTTTATTGTTCTATAGGTCAAGCTTTAACTTTTTTGGTTAAAGATAAACTTAATTCTAATCTTAACCCTAATCCGAACCCTAACCCTTGTTATGGATTGATTTTCGCTGGACACAAATGCAGACACAGAGACTGAGTTGCTGGTAAAGATGGAGGGTTTACTGAAGACTGATTTGGTAAGGCTGAAGAGGCATGGGTTGGACCCCTGGTGTATGATGACTGTTGGAGACCAAGCAGAGGGGCAGGCTGTCAGGGAGAGGGTTATGTAGGCAGGCAGGCTGGAGTGGCTTATGCAGGCACAGTGACACAGAAGGCTGGAGGGATCTGGGGCACAGGGAGACCTTGAGTTAACAAAGAATACACAGAAATAACTCTAGTTTCAAAACTGGAGTGTCCAAGAGAGCCTCTACCACTCAAGCAGAGTGAACAATCTGGCGATGAATGGAGAGATTGCCAGGGTTCTTATACTATTTGGTTAATGGGTTGATTGAAGACAGGTGAGGTGATAGAGCAGGAGTCTGGGAAGAGATTAAGCCACTCCCACACCACACACACAACAGACACAGAGACAAACAGGGGAGGTGGAGAACACAAGAGGAACAGAGAAACAAAAGGAAAAACTACAGACTGAAGACATGACAACCTTAATCTTATACTTTAAATCAAACCAAAACTGAAGCTACTGACAGTCTAATCACAGTGTATTGATAGTGATTTTAGCAGGTGTGCGTGACAGTTAATTTCTCGGTAATTGCCATAAATTAAGGATTGTTTTACATTTCTTTGTTGCCACCTGAAAATGCCTCGTCCAATGATCAATAGCTGATGTTGGAACATTTATAACTGATGCAGAGTGGAGTGTCTACTAATGTACTGCTGAGTGTCTGTTGATACATCTGTTTAGCTAATTATCTGAGGAAACAACACACTAAAACACACGACCAAACACTAAACAAATGCAAGATATATCACTAATAGCTGGTGTTTTAATTGAGTTGTTTCATGGTGGATTTGTGGATTTTCCCTTTGGTTTTTAAAGCTCATTCCAATATTAGCTATAGCTTCCTGAGAAAATTTGGGCAATAAAGCAGTTTATGTGCCCATTGTTATGCACCCTTTGTTAGATTTGAGCAAATGGCCTGTGGTGTGTGGTGCTACTGTATTCAGTAGAATAAGTTACTCCTTTAATCGATCATGTCAATTTCAGAATGTCATACAGTATATATAGCCTTGGTAAAGCATAGTTTCTCAGCACTGAACTAAAAAATCTATCTGCACTCATAAACAATCAAAAACCATTTTCCAGTTGTTGTGAAGCATGTGCTTTTCAAATAAATCATTATCTATGACATTTCCAGCACTTATAGTAATAGACTGGACTTTGCTGATTGGCTCATATTTGTCTTGGTGGTGGTGAAGTGGGTGGGTAAGGATGGACATGCATGACATTTTTTTTTTTTTTTTTTTTTTACTTGAATTATGGGGCACTGCAAAGCCAAATTTTGTGCTACAAAGTTATCATGCCATTTCCTTTCGCCACACCCAGAAAGCAGCACCTGGTCATGCTTTTTGTGCTATATGTAGAGGACATCCACAGAACATCCAGTTCAGCTTTATCATCTGTAAATGAACTTCTGACAAAACAGCCATTACCCTACTCTTCATACTTCAGTGTGACATTTCTCAGCCTTAATTACAATCCGCTGGTTGTTTGCTGGAGAAACCCATGCCTCTCAATCCAGTTACATACAAGGGGAACAAATTGTGATTACTTGATAACAGACACTGTTAAGTCTGCTCCATTAACCGTGCACCATTAGCATAAACAGGAGTTTGGCTCACCATAAATCTCCCTGGTTTCACTGAACTGGTGGTTGTATGGAGAACATCTTTTGTGTTTCACAAGCAAGGCTTTAACCTTGGCAGCTACTTGAAAATGAAAAAGAGACTGTACTGTTAAATTGTTTCCAGACTATTTTAAGGACCAAATACCTAGTGTGGTGTGTTTAGAAAGTTTTAATTTTATGTAAGATACTCGCTTAATTAGGTCTTCATGAGTAATAGGGGAAATTATTGTAGATTATTAACAACTATCATAAGAGTGATTATTAACCAAAGTAATTTTACCTGAAAAATATGTAATAGCCAACCAAAACTACATGACATGAAAACATGAAAAAAACTGACATGACTTAAACACACTTTATTACAACTACAACTATTAATTACACACTACCAACTATAATATATATATATATATATATATATATATATAAACTGACAAACTATATACACTTGACAAACAAGGTGATGCATAGGTGATAGGCTTATGCCTGAGGACAACCTCTTGTGGAGTTGCGGAGTGATGGCAACGATCGATTGGTAGGAGATGGCCAGATCGGAGCAGCAGAGCCCTCGGAAATAGATGAGGAGTGTGAAGTCTGGTGATGGAGTCTCTCTCTCTTCCTCAGATGGACACATTGGTTCGGATGGCAAGTGGGCCAGCAGTCAGTTCCTCCACATCCTGTGACTTCCTGTGACTGTGTGTGTGTAACACTGTGATCTAGAAGGGTGAACAGTCTTATTTTTGGGTCAGTAATGCAAGTCTTTGGCTGCTCTTCATTTACCAGAGAAAGCCAGGTTTTTGCCCAATGTGTGACCTTCCCACTGAGGTTTGGGAAACATTGTCAGCGTCCATTTGGTTGGCAAATCCTTTGATTTACACCAACAGATTTACTGAATCTTGTCACTGATGAGTGTCTGGGGCTTCAACGTGATGTTGAGAATGCTTATTCACATTCAGGTCCTTTTGAGATGCACTGATACGACGTCCTGTCTCCATGCTACCAAGGCCATAAGTCTGGGGCATGCCAGGCACAGGGTGACAAGGCTGGGCAGATCGGCGCCTTTCATGAACACAGAGCCATTGACCTCTGACGTACTTAGTTAGGGATTCTCGTTTAAAGTAAGGCATGCGAGTGAGCAACCCTCAGAATTGGTGTGGTTGTTTGTGACTGTTCACACTCTTAGTGCTCATACTCCTAAGTTGAGCATTAAAAAACATCCTTTACGTAAGACATCGCAGTCTCTTGAGATTTCCTTCACTCTGAAAGTTGATCAGAACCGCACTCATTTTCCATATCAAGGGAGAACTGAAAACTTTCCTGTCCAGTGCCATCACAATGAGCAATACTGAGCTACTTTAGACATTTCACACTTACATACAGCTTTTTTTTTTCTTCATCAATTTCATCAACAAGGAGAGGAGATGTAACATTGCTGCACCCATTGTAAGTCAGTCTTTATAAGGGCATTATCTGCCTAAAGTGTAAATGTAATGTAAATGATGAGCAAAGAGGTTCTTGAGGAGTGCTGAAGCATTCTTTTCATTTCAGGTGGTACCAGAAGATGTGGAAATGCTCAAACATGAAATGAGAGCGGGGATGAAATGAAATCTGTATTCTCATCATTCTGAAACACTGTCACCTGTGAACCCGTGGGTGTATTACAGTGTTTTAAAGGGAGTTTTCAATCACAGCTGCTACTCATCTGATGAGTTCACTCTAAAGCAGAGATGTGTTAAACACCAAAATGTATTTTGCTTTGTTAGTAATTCAAGTGCTCCATTCATCAAATGGTGTTTAGCTGAGGTTACCTTTAGAGTGATGGCTTTCATCAGGTATATCGAGTTCTGCTTTCTGACAATCCCATTACTTTTGACAGGATTACACACACACACACACACACACACACACACACACACACACGTACACAAAGTGTAACATTTGAACAACAATTTGTAGTTACATAACAGAATTATCATGTTTGAGTTCCAGGAGTTAAATTGTCTCTGCACCTCCAACTCTTCATTTTTATTCTCCCTCAACCCCATTTTGTTTGTTATGCAGCTCTGAGCTTCACCTCGCCCCCTGGGATGAGCCCAAGGAAGGCTTAGAGTATCTTATTTAACAATGTTTGGCTTTACTGTGTCTTTCCGGTCACCTTGTGACCTGAATGCTAGCTGTTTCAATGTAACCTTCCTGGCAATCCTTTTTTTTAAAGATTATTTTTGCTGTTTTTGTAAAGTCTGTACTGGAGAAAGTCAGCAGAGACTGATGAGAGAGAAAGAGAGAGAGAGAAAGAGAGAGAGAGAGAGAGAGAGAGAGAGAGAGAGAGAGAGAGAGAGAGAGAGAGAACATGAGATAAAGGTCCCAGATTCAAACTGAAAAGCTTATGGTTACGTCGCATGCATCTTAGCTAAGTGACCCAGTAGATTGTTCCCCACCTGGCAATCTCAATATCCAAACTGATGTAGATACAGTTTGCATAGTGAACAATGCTAGTTCATATTAATAATCTGCAGCTTTTTCATATAAATAACTGCTGTGTTACTCTTACTTGTTAATTCCAAACAACACTGATTCAACCAGCAGATTTGATCGATTTCAAAGCATTTCCATTTACCGTACTTAACCCTCAGTAACGAGTAGAAGTATTGGGTGTTAACCGCAAATTCACTTCTATTGATTTGTTTTATGGAACCAGCAGCACTTTGGAATAAGTATAACAAAAATGTCTAGTATGAGATGTGAAAGTCACCAGCTGCACAGAGGTAGCCAAAAGTGAACAATGCCAAAACATTGCCTTGATCAATAGCATGTAGCATAAAGGTCTAATAAAATTAACTGTGTATTCACTTTTTGTTAGCACATATGAGAATATGAGAAGACAAAAAAGTTTTGATATGGGCTTATAATCATCTATGAGAGGATTTCTTTGAGAACGTTCGTCAGGATAATATCAAAGCTACAGACAGACATGTAAGAACTATAGGGAAACTATGAAAATTCAAATAATAAAACTGAACAAATGCCTGGGGCAGAGCAAAAAAGGGGGGGATAAAATTGGATGTGACCACTGATCTTACCTAAAAATTAAAAATACAAAACTAATATTTTGTTTTATTGCAATGTAACTCTATATGAAATATATATCATATCTGATGTACATATAAAGGTGACTTTTTTTCATGTGTCAGGAGAGAGAGACAGGAAAAGCAGGGGACTGAGGGGGTATGACAAGCAGCAAGGAGCCCAACTTGGAACTGAACCTGGGCTGCTGTAAGGACACGGCCTTGATATATGGCACACGCTCTACCAAGTGAGCAAGACAGGTGACAAATTAAAGGGAAAAAAACAACATAAAATATCCTGACAATGTTCAACCATCCAAATCTAAATGAAATGACCTGCCTGACTGCTATTATACACTGTCGATATGTATTGGTGTAACTTAGCTGTCTTAATATTTTGGGAAGGAGAGATTTATAATCACAGGCAGAAAAAGCCAAGAAAACATGAAGCATTAGAGTATGACTGTCATAGACAGGTAGAGCGGTAGCCAGCACTTTAAAATGCAGGCTAATGAATAATGACTACCAACTCAACCACAGAGCTCATTTTTATCAAATTGCCAGCAGAGGTACCCTTGCCAGTGGGCAAGAAAACGAGATATCTAGCAAACAAACACATTTTTGTGCTAACTCGTAATTCATTTGAACATGGCATCAAAATTGATCAAAAAGTAAATTAACTTAAGATCATTCAGCGTCAATACTGCGAGTTAATTAAATTACATATGAGCAGTTGGTAGGCTTGTATTTAAGGTAGGCATGTGTTTGGGTTACTTTCTACTTGAGGTGTGAGGAGGTGCTACAATTGTATTTGTATTGATATTTGTTTTGGGGCAAAATAATTGGGATTCCGATTTGGCAAAACGTCGGCATGGCTTAAACCATAAGTATTTTTTTTTTTTTTTTCACCACAAATAAATATGAAATGACTGACATTACTGCTTATTAAAACTATATAGGTTTAGGAAACCCACTCCAATGACTATGTATTCTGCCAATCAATAGAAATATAATATTATTCACATCTGTGACTGTTAT
The DNA here is from genome assembly GCF_902150065.1 of Myripristis murdjan. Lineage (NCBI taxonomy): Eukaryota > Metazoa > Chordata > Actinopteri > Holocentriformes > Holocentridae > Myripristis > Myripristis murdjan. Next base: position 25,322,938 of record NC_043982.1, read on the forward strand.
TTTCTATTATTACAAGATAAGACATATTTTTCCAGTTAATGGTATTGAAAAACAAAGGCTTGGGAGTTGAACATATCCAAAGTAGTGTTATCCTTCCCAAGTAAGATTGTGAAGAAACTGTATATATTATTTAAAGCTGAATTGAAAGAAAAATGTTTGGAAGGGTAATTTACGGAAGCGTAGAGCTGCCAGACCAAGAAAATAAAAACCGAGAGGCTCAGTATCACGTAATTACGTAAAAAGTTTATTGTTATAACAATATATTTTCACGTTATAACGTGAAATTATCACGTTATTTCATTATATGATTTTTTTTCACGTTATAACGTGAAAATATCACGTTATTTCATGATATGCTTTCACGTTATAACATGAAAGTATCACGTTATTTCGTGATACGACTTTTTCACGTTATAACGTGATAGGTATCACGTTATTTCGTGATACGAATTTTTCACGTTATAACGTGATAGGTATCACGTTATTTCAAGATAGGAAATTTTCACGTTAGGCTATAACGTGAAAGTATCACATTATTTCGTGAAACGAAATAATGCATGGATACCGGGGTCGAGAAACTTTAACAAATGCCTCACTGTACTTTGGGTGACAACATATCCAGCTTGGATGCAGTTGAGGTGATGGAGCTTGTATCCATGCAGCCGGCCGTGTCTCTCCAGCTGATCAATGAGGAGTGATGCTACCTCAAGAGGGTCCGACTCGTTTTTCCTCCGGTATAATCCCATTGTTTTCAAAATTCTTCTCAGGGTACGCATGCTTATATGAATGTCATCCACGGAGCCCAATAACTGTAAAATCTCCCCATGTCTCAAGCCAAGCATGAAATATGATCTAATGGCATCATGTAAAGCAGCCATGATTTACAGATGGCCAGCAGACAGTAAACAAAAACACGTTTCACGAAATAATGTGATACTTTCACGTTATAACGTGAAAATTTCCTATCTTGAAATAACGTGATACCTATCACGTTATAACGTGAAAAATTCGTATCACGAAATAACGTGATACCTATCACGTTATAACGTGAAAAAGTCGTATCACGAAATAACGTGATACTTTCATGTTATAACGTGAAAGCATATCATGAAATAACGTGATATTTTCACGTTATAACGTGAAAAAAATCATATAATGAAATAACGTGATAATTTCACGTTATAACGTGAAAATATATTGTTATAACAATAAACTTTTTACGCAATTACGTGATACTGAGCCTCTCGGTTTTTATTTTCTTGGTCTGGCAGCTCTACGCTTCCGTAGTAATTTATTCAACAGAAAGACATTATTTATTACTTGACAAATATGGATTCAGACTTGGGTGCATCCCAACTTTCTACAGTTTTCGTTTGACTTACCAGTGATACTGAGACAAAACAATGATCAAACAATTAAGTCTGCTGTGTTCAATGTCTCACCACCCTATGACTCCTGCATTTGTTTTTTTGTTTTTTTTTCATTCACAATATTGACTATAAGGCAGTCAGTCTGTGGTTAAGGGGAGTGTTAGGAAGTGTTACTTTAAAGGCAATTTTGAGGAAAAACAAGTACCATGAGCAACCATTTTATCTGTTTTAAATGAAACAACCATAGAAGCTGATTTGGGTGGAATTGGCATGGGCCTTTGGTTTATAGCCGATCATGCTACTTCTGGGTGGTGCTACTTGCAGCTATAAATGCTCACTGATGTCACGACATCGGCGGAGAGAGTTTGTTTAGGTCTGGTTTAAGTTGGTAGAGCTAAAGTATGCACATACTTTGTACGTTTCAAGGTTGCGAAGTAGCCTATGACAGCAGCTAGCTGAGAGAGGCACCTGGATTAATATCTTGCTCCACTTGCCTGCGGTGGTGAGAACCCAGTAATTCAACATATTAGCGGTCATAAGGTCTTTTTGACACTGAGTTTCTCCTGTAATCTACTGAGCTGATTTCTCTCTGTATATGTAGTGAGCTTGGTAACATTACCACACAGCAGCAAGGCTTTATTTGGTGCATTACTTTGGAACAAACAGGTACAGTGATGAGAATGCAGCTTGACAATGGCCATGACAATGACCTGTTATGCAGACCATTATGTGTGTTCATGTGTTTGGGCAAACAGGGCAGAAGATTATGGGCTCTAGTTTCCCGGCGCAGCGCGGGGTGGCGCAGTGAGGCGAACCCCGCGCAGAGCTAGTTTCGACCGGCGAAACGGCAGAGGCGGACAGTTCCCAAGTTTCACAGGCGGAGGTTCACTGAGATGGGAGTGGCGGCGCAGCAGGGGAGGTGCCGACAGATTCGGCTTGGCGCAGTGACAGTTTCGTGCCAAAAGGCTTCGCCGAGGTGCGCCAAAAGCTCGTCATCTGAAACCACGTCTACTTTCAGCGCAAGGCGGAGCGGAGCCGGCGCAGTGGAAGTTTGGCTGACTGGCGCACATCACCAAAACCTCACAATCAGCACAAACGGTGCCAATCTCCTTTGATCTGACATCAGTTGTGACGGGACAGTTGATATGGAGATATATGTATGTGCTGATTGTGATCGTAGCATTGAATAGTGTTTTTTTCAGTATTTATTGCATTGTTCATGTGCCTGACATTCCGGAAGCCTGCCTGTGAGGTTTTGGTGACGTGTCCGCACTGCTCGCCGGTCTCCGCTCCGCGCCTGTCTCCTGGGCTCTGCTCCGCCTGCGGCAATAGACCTCCATGTCAGCTGTGTAAACTTTCATTACGCCTTCGCGCAGCGCATTTTAAAGGCGAGGACAGGGGCTCGTTTGATTGGTTAAATGTGAATCGGCTGTGTCAAACCCACTCCATGCCTTCTCTCCTCCCATGCGCCGGTAGGAGGAATGGCGGAGTACTTGCGCCACCGAGAACAGCGTGCCAAACTTGGAAAATCCGCCTGGCCACACCCAGTTGGCGAAGCGCATCTGCGCTACGCCCCCGCCTCGCCTGGTCTGCGAAACTAGAGCCCTATATGTGTGTACATGCATTGTGAAGAGAAGAAGCAGCAACCTCTTATTTTGAATACAATCTATCTATCTATCTATATAGATAGATAGATAGATAGATATAGATCGATATATATCGATAGATATAGATATATAGATATATATAGATATATCTATCTATCTATCTATCTATCTATATATGTATATATATATATATATATATATATATATATATATATATATATATACATATATATATATATATATATATATCCAAGTTAATTAACAGTTAAAAGAGAGTAGTAAGTTGAAATTGGGTGTGCGCTAATGGAGCATGTACAGTTGATTATTATATTGTCAATATGTTATATCAGAGCCATCACAGTTCAACACAATTTAACAGCTATAGTCTAATATACTTATTGGTATGCTGGTCCACAGCTGTGTGTGTGGGGGGACTGAACGTGGTAACCAGTCTGTCACTACTGGAGTGCCAGACATTGCTGTCATCTTCAGGCACTGTAGAAGAGAGGATGAGGACTGGTTGGCTGGGCTCATGCTGGTTGGCTGAGCACATACATTCAAATTTAAGCCAATAGAGCCCCATTAGAGGGTGAAGCCTCTGTGAAATAGAACTGCCTGTTAATTGCCTGTATTTCAGTCCTTGCAGTGAAATTCGGCACTTTATTAAAGCATGGGGCCAAATCTGAATCACAGAATGTAGGGCAGGCAAGCAAGTGATGTTGGCATGGATAAGGCTTCTGGTTTTTCTGGTGGAATGACTGGCTGACTGCTGGGTTGATTATCTGTTTGTCTAGCATCCTATTTTAGTGTTATTTTGTCTGGGTATTTATTTGTGATCTGTAATTATTTGACGCTAAGAGTCATATTACATTTTATCCAACCACAGTCAACACAGTATGATCTTCATATTATGAGAGGAACTGTGGTATTATTCTCTGTGAGCAGTACTGTATTCATCCAGTATATTAAAAAGAAGGGAAAGAAGACTCATGACAGATGCTCTTCTGAAATATAGTCATAATTACATCTGAAAAAGATGTGCACAGTCGATTTTAATCATTAATTTCCAGATTATGTGGTATAGCTGACAGAAGGACAGCTTTTACAGATACAGCTGATAATACACAATATAGAAACAACAATGTTGTGAGCACATTGTCTTAAACTCAGGGAAGAGACAGCAAGAGAACTGAACTCACACATGAAATTACTTTTGGACCACATTTTTGGGACAGAGTTTTGTTTGTTTTATTTATTTTCTTATATTTTGTATGGAGTGGGCATCAGACATGGTGACAGTGATCTCACCTCGGTATTACTATCGCTGCACACTACACAGTGATAATGTCTTTGAGAAAGGGAGAAAAAGAGAGAAAAACTGAAATTATTTGTGCATGAGGCTTAGTCGCTGTGCCCATGAAAGCAAGTCTTGGTCCTTAATTTCAGCAGCACCTTGGCAAAGATGATTAATGGAATTCCCATGCAGTAGGATCAGTTCTCACAGGTGATTTAAAGCTATAATAATACTTTACAATATTGCTCTGTGGTTTCCAGGTCATTAAAATAACACCAAATGTGTCAGAGGAACACAAACAGTTCATTTAAAACAGATTGCTGGCCCTACTCAGGACTGCATGGGACCCAGACACCAGGGAGCCATTGCTAAGTGTCATTTCCCTGGCTGCTTGCAGGGATGAAAAATGGAAACATTTACTGCGAATCATCTCTCACATTTTTGGGATAATCCTCACAATTCAGGATGAGGCATTAACCTCATTGTCTGTGTTCCTCAAGAGCTCTAGCTGTAAGCCTTAGTTGTATGCTCTGGATGTCTGGTTTTGCATATCTTACTTCTTTCATAGAAACTAAACTAATATTTACCTTTTTGAGCATAAAATAAAGTTTTTGAGCTTATTTTTTTTCGAACATTCATCTCTGCACTTCTCTTCACTAACATTCCTCTCATAAATAAGAGTGTGTTTTGCCATGATATTTGCATTTTTGCTGAATCATCATGCAGTACAGTGTGAGCTTTAAATGCTACTACTATTACGAAAGTGAAAAACTGACAAGGGGAAATTTTGTCATATGGGGAAAAATGCCATTCTCATACGATATGCGTCTCCAAATTTCCACTTCACCGTTTTCTCCAAGGGTCTCTTATCTGAGCTCCACACCAGTAGCAAATTCTAAGGCAAGTGGGTGGCTTTGTCTGGCCGATCACTACATGCGGTTGTTCTGTTTATAGGCCACAGACTCTGTGATGTGCTGTCTTTCTCAGCCTGCCCGGGCTATGAGTGGTTGCATTCTGAAACTTAATTGGGTCAATGTCAGTCATTACACTCCCTATAAGTCATACTGACCCCCTTTACACCTGGGATTGGTATGTATGTAGTTAGTATACAGTCAGCTGTCTGAGGTAGAGAGAAATCCAGTTTCACTGTGTATAGCAGAGGCACATGTTAACGTCTGGTGTTAAAGCTCAGTTACATCTTGACACAGTACAGATACAGAGACTTATGTTCATGCCATGGTTAATGGGGAGCTTTATGCTCATGAGAAGATATTGACTATGTTCATATGGACTAAATAATCCTTATTCTAACAAAAGACACTACTCTGATTAAAGTAATATGGAAATGTGTCAGAACATTTGCCTGTATGTTTTATGTATCCTGTTACTCCCTGCTCTGTTCACATAGCACAGCAGGCCAAAGGGAGTGACACGGACATACCCTCGGTACCAAACTAGTATTGTATTCATCTGTGCATGCTTTATACAAACTTTTACCCATGAGCTGGCTGGCTAAACTTGAGGTTGCTTTCTTACAAAATTTTCCAAGGCTGTTGCATGTGCAGCAATGGTTCAAAGAGTCTGAAATAGTTACCCAATAAGTACAATGTTTAGCAATTCTGTCATTTCAAATTCTGGCTTAAAACTCTTTTTACAGCACTTATTTTTCAATTTCTAATCGCTCTTTCATTTTTATTTGATATTGTAAGCACTGTTTTTTGTGCTAATATGTTATTCTGTTGTTGCTTTTTGATGCTATATTGCAAGGAGCTGATCTTATTCCTACCCCATATACCTAATTGGTCAGTGTTGTCTGCAATGCATTATGCCACATTATGTTTCCAAAATAGCACCAAGGGCTTTGTTGTCCACTCTGCTTTCCTATTATGATTTGAATAGTGACTTCAGGGTGAGGCTGCCTTTGATCTGCTACTTCAGCATTATGGTGGAGAAGAACATGTGCAGTTCCTGAATGTCTCCAGGAAATGTTGCTGCGTCAAAGGATGCTCCGTCAGAAAGGACAAAGGTCATACAAAGTGCACTGCAGGTGACAAAAAAAGCATGTGACTTAATGCCATGGACTCTAACCTGAGCACCATAGTGCTTCATTTTTATTGCACCATTATCATTCCTGGCCTTGCTTCATGCATATCGAAGCCCAAGTGAAGTTATTTTGGGAGCAGCGATTCAGCCATTCTAGTTCCAATTAAATGTTAAAGCATGCTGATACACACAAAGTGTTCTCTTATACTTAGAGAGCCATCAGCAGTAATACATGCAAACTGCCATAGTCACATGTCACTATTGTCATTTTCAAGACTATCCTCTAGAAAAAAAACACAAAAAACAACCCCACAGGTACAGCAGCTTATGATTACCTGCAGTTACATTTTAAAGTTAAGCCGCCTCTTGCGGTGCTGTAAATACTGACATTGTGGTGTAGTGTTACCACAGTATCAAATGATTGTCCACACAAGGAGGCTACCAGGGTGGTGGATGGGTCAATCAATATGACTTTCACTCAGGCAACCAGAATTCAAACCCTGTCTCAACTGAGAGCAGTGTTTTTAGGTAGGTAATATTAGCTACCTAATATTAATGATCTACATCTAACGTTTTGTAACCTTAACCCTGACTTTTTCCTCAACTTAACCAGGTATTTTTTGTGGCTAGATAACGTTCACTCTAAATGGTAGCTTGCAAACTACCTTGCTAGTGAACTCAGGAAACAGTTGTTTATATAAGAGATGCTCTATTGGGTCGTATTAGAGGGTTGGAACAAATGATCTATGTGATCATATGGGTTGGAGGACTTTTCAGTTATGTTCATGTTTAGACATGTCTGATTGCAGCACAACTTTGTATATTTCTTGGCTTGAGTGTTCTGCATGTGGTCCGTTTTATTTCCTTGGCCAGTATTTCTATAATTTTGTCTCTTCTTTTTTTTTTTCTTCTAAGCACTGTGTATACATTTATTTTAATGTCACACTCCTGTGCTCCTTCAGGATATTGATAGTACTGTTGTTTTCAAAATTTTTGGAGGATTAACTCTATCGCTCTAACTACACTTAGACATATTTTGTGTTGCCATTACATATAACCAAGGTAAGTCCCTAAAGAACTTCCTGCTGGTGTGCCATTTCATGTCTGTTGCTTGCTGTTATTATGGATCAGTCATCTCCTTTAGCTATAAAAGCATATCCAGCTTTTTCAAGTTGTCAGAGCCGCTGAAGTGGTTGAGAGAGTGTTTTGATGAGCAATGAAGAGGATGCACAGATTGTTCTTGCATACTATCTCTCACTCTCCCAAGGCAAATTTGGCATCACGTAAGAAAAGCTTGGAGCAGAAACAACAAGTCAGAGTCTCTCAGGGGTCCACACTGAGACGGACCGGAAAACTCGAATTTTTCTTTTTTGTTTCAACCTTCTGTCCACATGAAAATGGTGTTTTTGGTCAACATTAGGAAAATGTTCTCTCAAATTGATTTTTTTTTTAATGAAAACACTGTTTTCCTTTTGTCTTGTGAGCAGGTGAAAATTAAACAACTTGAGAATGCCATGTCACTGTGATCAGCCAGAAGAACCAGAAGAAGGAAGTTTCTACACACAGGAAGAGATGTGCATTAGGTAAACGAAGAAGAACCTTCTGTTTACTATTGCAGAGTGCGTGGCAAAAGCTCTGCATGATTGGCTTTCCTGCCTCTGCATTCAGCCACCCATAGTGCAGCCTTTACTCAGTGGAAACCAAACAGATACTCTAAATGAACAGGGAATTTAAATGAACAGGGAATATATCTATATCTGCCTTTTGTATAGATAGATAGATAGATAGATAGGTAGATATTTACTTATGAATACTTTCTCCCAATACTTACTATCAGTGTGCATGTAGCCACTTTGTTAATTAAAATATGGCTAAGTTGTTTGTGTAGTGTTAGCTGCAAACCAGTCCATTTAGCATACAGATGAGTTGTTGGCTTATAGCAGCAGGAGCCACCACATGGGGTTTCTGTATGTGTTCTGCATCTCTCCATGTGGTAAGGTTAATTGCTACAGAGAGAGTTGCTAAAGCTGCAGAAAAGATCCACTCAGTGTGGTGACACTGGTGGTTGGCTGGGATATGCACAGCTAGAGAAATTGTTGTTTTGTTTTGTGTTGATGTTTTGCTGACATCCATCCAACAGTCCATCCATCCATCCATCCATCCATCATGGCGCTTGCAGGCTAAAGCGGCCAGCCCAGACGTTCTTTTGTAGTCCAACCAGCATCCTTCTGGGACTTCTGGTTCTCCTCCGAGTTGGACATGCCCTGTACACCTTTACAGGAATTTAGCCAAGTGGCATCTTAATTAGACACCCAAACTATCTAAACTGGCTCTTTAGGACATGGAGGAGTTGAGACACTGCTGCTATTTCCTCTTGACTGTCTGAGCACTGAACTCAGTCATCCTGCAAAGGAAGCTCATTTGTGCCAGTTGCAGTCAATTGTGTCAGTTACTACCCCGAAACCTGGACAACAGATGAGAATTAGAACGTAGATCAACCAGTAAAGAGACAACCTTTCTTTTGACTCAGTTCCTTTTTCACCTCAATAGCCCAACTGCATAACTGCAGCTGCAGCAACACTAGTCGATATGTCGACCTGCAAGGCCATGGTTCTCTGTAGGAAAAAAGATAGTTTGCCCCATCCGAGTTTGGGCAAACCAATTCAGAAGAAGTATCTCTCTTGTAGTCTCTAGTAAAACAATTAAAATATTTCAGACAAGGAGATCCAGAGAAATAGCTTGGATAGTATTCCATCTGAAAAGATTTCAAACTTGAGGTAGAAAGACACAAAGTGAAGTCCATGCTCCCAACACCTCCAGACAGCTGTGTGCCATTGCTTCATCCTTGTATTTGTGTAATAGTTTTTTTTTTTTTTTTTTGGATAAAAAATTAGCTGCCAATGCCTTGAAATTGTGGTCTCCAGTGTAGGTATGTTCAGTCCAGTCCAGTTCATCCCAGTGTAATTTATTTGTCATGCAAATACACAAAATTGAAGTCGTGCAAACATGAAACCCACAATATTTAGGGTAACACAACACACAGAAGTCCATTAACAAGAGTAAGTAATTAAACAGATCATTTAAAAAGAGAAAGTAATAGGCCTCTAGTTTCCCAGCGTGGCGCAGGGTGGTGCAGGGAGGCGAACCCCCCTCAGAGCTAATTTCGAGCAGCACAACCTGAGGCACGCACAGTTTGGTAGTTTGGCACACCGAGGTGCGCTGAGATGGGAGTGGCGGCGCAGCAGGGGGAGGTGTCGACAGATTCAGCTTGGCGTAGTGACAGTTTCGTGCCAAAAAGTTTCACCGAAGGTGCACTGAAAGCTCGCCAGGTCTTCTGTCAGAGCAGGCAGAGTACAGCTGGTGTAGTGGAAGTTTGGCTGACTGGCGCGTAGTGCGCACACGTCACCAAAACCTCACAGGCAGGCTTCCGGAATGTCAGACACATTAACAATGCAATAAATACCCACAAAAACCACTATTCAATGCTACTATCTCAATCAGCACATAAATGTATCTCCATATCGACTGTCCCGTCACAACTGATCAAAGGAGATTGGCACCGTTTGGCATGCGTCATGGAAACCCAACATTATTTGATTAACACAGCTTTACACTATTTTTATTTTTATTTTCATTTCACTGGGTAAAGGAGTTTTCCAACACTGGTCCAGGGTGGGGTCAAAATGTGTGTGTGTGCGTGTGTGCATGTGTGTGTGTGTGTACCAGTGACTGAAAAAGCGAGTGTTGGTGGTGTTCTTACTTCCCTCTGAATCTTAACTTTCAAATTATTATCATCTCAGTTATTAATTAAGACAGGTTGGCAAGCTAATGCAGGTTATGACTACACTATGGCTAGGTGTGTGTATGTGCCTTTGTTTTCATTAATTAATTAAAATTATTTATTTATTTATTTTTGTTTGTGTTTAGAGGGTTTGTGTTTGGATCAAGACAGATGAAATTAAGAATGACTGATGTCTCAATGTGTATTTTTCCAATAAATATAACTGACCACAAACTTATTGCAGATCATTGTGGCCACATATAATCCATTTGATGTTCACTTTTCTTTCATCACAACTTTCCCAATCATATCCTACACTTTTCTCTGTTTATATTATATTACCAGCATGTTCATTGTACCTCCCGGACCAACACATCAGTTTCCTCCTGGGAGAAGTTTGGCCGTCTACCGCTGTTGCTGCTGCTCTCCCTCCATGTCAATTGTGTAAACTTTCATTACGCCTTCACGCAGCGCATTTAAAGGCGAGGACAGGGGCTCATTTGATTGGTTTAATGTGAATTGGCTGTGTCAAACCCACTCCACGCCTTCTCTCCTCCCTCCGCTGGTAGGAGGGACGGAGGTGAGAAAGAGGGGTACCTGTGCCAGCGTGCACGGCGTGCCAAACTTACAAAATCCACCTGGCCACACCCAGTTGGCGAAGCGCAGGTGCGCTGCACCTTCGCCTTGCCTGGTCTGCGAAACTAGAAGCAATAGTGTCTAAAAAGGTCTGGAGTTAGGTCCATATAAATGACCTATTGTGTCTTCTAATAGCCTCATGGCCTCTTAGATGAAACCGAATTTTATTCTATTCAGCTTACACTTGCGCAAAGTGTTTTCCTCGGTAGGAATTCAAATGATCAGTGGAGAGTGCGCACTGGGACCCTAGAGATTGACCTTACTATCAGCTATTCAAGGACACAATTACAGGTGTGTATACTAGCCTATAACCTCCTAGTTATGACATACCTCCTTAGCCAGCCACCAGAAGAAAATGTCTCACCTTTGAGCTGTCAGGATCTATCCCAAACCAAGCACTTGCCACCAGCAATAATTCCCAGTCATCACTGTTCCTCCACCTCTTACAGTGTGTTTCCTGGTGGGAATAACAGCAGAGCCTAGCAGCAATGTAATGCTATCATGGTGGGGGGTATACAGCCCATAATTCCTGTCTGAGACGATCTCATCTCTGCCAGGACTAGGCTCTGTTTGATCTAGAAAAAGAGGAAAGAAAGGTCAGGATTCCTCCCTGGAGAGGTTGAAAGTGTCGTGCTGAGTTTCCACCAAGCCAGATGATATTTTGCAGTAATTAGGAGTCTTTGTTGGAGGCTAAATACATTTTAACTGAACATTTGAATGATATGCACTGTAATTCACCTTTTGTGATAACACAGGATTCCTCAAAGTAACACTAATATCTATACCTCATAGTGCAAAAGTGCAACATTGTTGCATAAGTGTATATTCACACTCATTTGCATGTATATGATTTGTTCAAGTAGCTTTAAGACTCATCGGCTTTTTCTCCATATATTAAGGTAAGACACTTCATTCAAGGTGCTGCTTACCATCAGTTAGGCCAGATGTCTACAGAGTGTGCTGGTGACAATAAGAAAAGTCTAAGGCTGTCACTGTTTGTCTGCTTTTGTCTAAATTCAGTGTAAGCCAGATTCTTGCTTTTGTGCCTAAATGTGGGAGTTGAGCCAGTTTGGGATTCAATCCTCTGAAAGTTGTTTGTAAATAGTAGCAGTACCAAGATGCATTTTTGGACATTTATCAAAACATCCTGGCTGTTGTCTGTGCATATTCTCATCCTGGCTGTTTTAAATTCTTTTGCATTTGCTTGTCTATTGCACAGAAAAAGCACCAACAGTGAGACAATCTCAGATGAAATCCAACCTGTCAAAAAAAAAAAAAAAAAAAAATCCCATCTGCTGCACAGCTCCACCACATGCACAAACTTTAGCACCCACATGCACAGAGCAGCTTCTTATTGACTGCTTGCAAAAATGACAATGCAACCATCCTGTTGGAGTATTATCCCAGATTATGTAGCTGAATTTATATGTGAGATTCTTGACTAGACTTCCATATCAAAAATGTATTTCAAAGTAGAGTCAGATATCACAAGTTGTTGCCTTTCTTTTATTTCTTTTCAATATCATCTCATATTTTAGACCTTGTGTAATGTACTGTAGCCAAACTGGCACATAGGGGTATTTTTTTGTAGTCTAGATATTCAACCATGTACCATGGATGGTAGAGTGTATGCAGGTTTTCCTTCCTCTCTGGCTGAAGGTGTAAGGGTAATCAGTGGTCCATTGCTAATGAGATGTCAAATAGTTTAATCTGTAGGAACATTGTCCAACCCCAATTGCAAAAAGGATTAAAGTTCAACAGTGATATAATATAATTTCTTTTAGGTGTCGAAAGTTGACATAGACATATAGTAGTTTACATGAACTATACATTAATGTTAATTTTTATGAAATATTTCTATGTGAATAAAAAATAAGCCTTAAAATATTTTTAGACAGCTGTCATTTGTGAGGGGGAAAGGTATTCCTGTGCAGGAGGAGCCTCAATGCCACGCTTCAAATGTTACTTCAGTATGGTACATTTATGGAAATTCCAATTCACTGGACAGAGTCCCCTCATTTACTCTCCTCCTCATATCTTTTTGTTTACCACATGACCTTTTACTGGAAGGGTCATGGAGGAGGCATGAAGCAAGGAGAAATCTTTCCAATGGAATGTATCCTGGACTCTTTGTGGGTGTGCATCCATGCACTCATCTGTTGATGTGTAATGCTTTTTGCCATGCACAGTGGGGACATGTACTACACATTCTTTTGCCCCTCCAACCCCTTGCATTAGAGAAATACAATATAGGTGTACACCAGCCAGTACAGACAAACAAGCAAACACGTATCAATCAACTTGGCTAGTGCGCTGTGCATCCACATATCAGGAAGTACTTAACCCTCATGTACTGTTGGGGACATTTTCATCCACTAGGGGTCACTTTTCAGTCGTAATTTGGCTATAACTTTCACTGTATTACAGCAAATGGAATGAATTTTGGTTAAGAACCTTAATGTTATATAAATTTTGTAAATTTGATTTTAAAATTTTTAATAGGTCAAAAATGCACTGTAGGCAAAAACTCACCTTAATTTACTGTTGGTGGATGAAAACATCCACTACAAAAACTGCTATAAAAATGTATCAGATAATATTTTTTTTCAACTTTTTTTGCTCAGATCTCTCAATCAACCTCAGTCCTGATCAAAACTACTAAATATTGAAAAATTTCAGGATTTTAATATTTTAAATTCCAGTTTCATAAATGATGTAACTGTTTTCTGAAAAAAACCCCACTAAATTACTTATTTTCAATATAATAAATGATTGGAGACTGGAGATTTTTTTTTACCTTTTATCACAGTCTTGGACATGTCAAAGATTAGTAACAACACTGACTTTGATGCATTATTAGTTTTTGTGCAGTATCAGATTTTAAAAATTTCACCCTAATTTTCGGTTAGTGGATGAAATTTCCCCATTGACTTCCATTATAACCATATTTTTTGATTGCGCAGCTATTACAGTATATAATCATACATTCTGAGATGTCGGTGGTTCACCCTGTAGGAGGGGGGTCAAATTTGTAATTTTTACTGTTGACAACCAAATTCCACCATTTACCTACTACCCAGGCCTATGCATAAAAAGCTTAGTCTCTAGCCTTATATATGGAGTTTATCAGCATATGATTAGTCTACCTGTGTGTGTGGGTGTGTGTGTTTGGGGTGTGTGTGTGTGTGTGGGCGAGGTGCGGCGTGTGTGTGGGTGGGGGTGGGGGGGTCTTGACCTTTGAGCTTGATCTTTGTGAGAAAATCAAAACATGCCCCCCAGCTCTCAGAACTACAGACTGTCTGCGTGGAGTAAACAAAAACAAGGTAAGTGGGTTTATGCACCTGCTTGCATGTTTTGATTTTCTCACAAAGATCAAGCCCAGTGCGCAAAGGTCAAGACCCCCCCAACCCCACCCCCACCCCACCCCACACCTACCAGCTCTCCTACTGGCACACTGGCCATTTGATCATGAGAAGAGCAGCAAGCGACATGAAGAGGAGATTCACCTTTACTGAAGCTCTGGAGGTGATCATGCAGCCTGGATCCCCCACTGAGCTGCAGGATTCGTCCTCCTCTCCTACTGACACCGACTCAGGAGAGTCGGATCCTGACTTTGTCGTGGCGCCCTCATCATCCTCTCCATCTTCTTCCCCTGAGAGCGAAGAGGACACAGAGGATCCTGAATCCGGGTGGACAGGGAAAAATTGCCAAGTGTGGTTTCCCACCGATGCGGAGACAACACGTTTCATCCAGCCTGCCAGAGGTGTGACTCCAGGGCCGACGCGCTACGCCATCGTGAGGGTCCACAGCGTGGACTCCGCGTTCAGCTTGTTTCTGATGAAGGAGATGATTGACTTGATCAATCATCTCCTTCGTCAGAAACAAGCTGACTTGATCGTCAACATGACCAACCTCCATGGGCACCGCACAGTCAGAAACTGGACCAAGGTGGACTCCACAGATGTCCATGCATGTTGACGATCAAGTCAATCATCTCCTTCGTCAGAAACAAGCTGAACGCGGAGTCCACGCTGTGGACCCTCACGATGGCGTAGCGCGTCGGCCCTGGAGTCACACCTCTGGCAGGCTGGATGAAACGTGTTGTCTCCGCATCGGTGGGAAACCACACTTGGCAATTTTTCCCTGTCCACCCGGATTCAGGATCCTCTGTGTCGTCTTCGCTCTCAGGGGAAGAAGATGGAGAGGATGATGAGGGCGCCACGACAAAGTCAGGATCCGACTCTCCTGAGTCGGTGTCAGTAGGAGAGGAGGACGAATCCTGCAGCTCAGTGGGGGATCCAGGCTGCATGATCACCTCCAGAGCTTCAGTAAAGGTGAATCTCCTCTTCATGTCGCTTGCTGCTCTTCTCATGATCAAATGGCCAGTGTGCCAGTAGGAGAGCTGGTAGGTGTGGGGTGGGGTGGGGGTGGGGTTGGGGGGGTCTTGACCTTTGCGCACTGGGCTTGATCTTTGTGAGAAAATCAAAACATGCAAGCAGGTGCATAAACCCACTTACCTTGTTTTTGTTTACTCCACGCAGACAGTCTGTAGTTCTGAGAGCTGGGGGGCATGTTTTGATTTTTTCACAAAGATCAAGCTCAAAGGTCAAGACCCCCCCACCCCCACCCACACACACGCCCCACCTCGCCCACACACACACACACACACCCCAAACACACACACCCACACACACAGGTAGACTAATCATATGCTGATAAACTCCATATATAAGGCTAGAGACTAAGCTTTTTATGCATAGGCCTGGGTAGTAGGTAAATGGTGGAATTTGGTTGTCAACAGTAAAAATTACAAATTTGACCCCCCTCCTACAGGGTGAACCACCGACATCTCAGAATGTATGATTATATACTGTAATAGCTGCGCAATCAAAAAATATGGTTATAATGGAAGTCAATGGGGAAATTTCATCCACTAACCGAAAATTAGGGTGAAATTTTTAAAATCTGATACTGCACAAAAACTAATAATGCATCAAAGTCAGTGTTGTTACTAATCTTTGACATGTCCAAGACTGTGATAAAAGGTAAAAAAAAATCTCCAGTCTCCAATCATTTATTATATTGAAAATAAGTAATTTAGTGTTTTTTTTTTTCAAAAAACAGTTACATCATTTATGAAACTGGAATTTAAAATATTAAAATCCTGAAAATTTTTCAATATTTAGTAGTTTTGATCAGGACTGAGGTTGATTGAGAGATCTGAGCAAAAAAAAGTTGAAAAAAATATTATCTGATACATATTTACAGCAGTTTTTGTAGTGGATATTTTCATCCACCAACAGTAAATTAAGGTGAGTTTTCTAACAGTGCATGAGGGTTAAGTTATTTTCTAACTATAGCAGCAATTCTCTCAGTTACAACAACACTGCACTACCATAACGTTCTGGTGTTAACAAGTGGCATTTTTAAAGTCAGCATAGTTTTCTAAAAGACCTAAAAGATGCATAATGCAGATTCTAGTGTTATGGTTAACGCCTACACTGGAATAATTCATAGTTGAGACTGTCGGGGTGATTTGTTCAATCAGGTTTGTTTCTGGGTGGTAGGTTGAAGTAATTTTCTGATTTCAGATGCCACATGTTGCTTTGAATACAGATGACACTTTTTTAAAGAACGTAAACAGAACAGGTTAACCAGGCTGGTAGGGTGTGGAGGAAAGGAGGAGCGGTGTGTGTGTGTGTGTGTGTGTGTGTGCGTTTGGGGGGGCTGAGAGGTCCAATGCATTGGTGAAAGTCTTGTTGTGGGCTCAAGGAAAGAGTAAAACAGGTGAGGAGCTACTCTTGCCAGTAGTGTCTTTGGGGCTGAAATCTATGAGGATAAAGTTTTGCAAGTCAAAGTCCCGCAAAATTCACAGTTGCACACCTTCTTTTGCTCTCCCTACACCTTTAGTAGGCCTCTGGGATGATAGCTGATGGGCTGCAGCTGTGCTGCAGGGCTCACAGTTGTGGATCATTATGCAGTTCTGCCACACTCATCAGCTTCGTGTGGCAGTCATTGGCCCTGGTGTTGGATTAACACCAGCAGAGCTGGCAACAACTGTCGCTGTCCAGGGTGCTGAACTTCTTCTGGTGCCAAGCCCTGGGCAGCAGCGTGGATCTTTGACTCAAACTTCACAGGGAGTGATGGTGTTGTTCATTAATGCCAATGAATTAATGATTGCTTTGCTAGGTTCTGCAAACTTAAACTTAACTCTAAGTAAAATAGGACTAGTATAAAACATAGAATATGGAGACTGTGAATTATTTTCTTCTTTTCTTTTCAATGTACTGCACTTTTAAAGTGCCGAACCCTCATGGGTTTACAAGAAACCAAATACTACATTTAGAAAGCACCCATTTTGACCTCAGTCATGTGAACAGTGGCTGTACTGGTCAGCAGATTTCTAACCCTGATTATTTATACAGGTATATAGCACCTTTATTTTAATTTGATGATATAGTAATGTTGCTATGGTGTTTTGCCCTCTTTCTTAATCTCATGGTTACATTTTTGCGTCAGCATCCACTCTTGTCCCCTTTGTCCAATGCGCACACACACGCACGCACGCCTGCATGCACTCACATTTCAATGAATCTCTTACTTCCACTAATATTGTTCATGTGGAGTATGGATGCGCCTGAATTCAAATCCATATTCCACAAGTAATGAATAGTGGCTTTCTAACTAATACATTTCTCTCCTGAACATTTTTCTAAAAGTTCAGCTTTGAATAATTCATATAATTACTTTAGAGTGTGGAATTGCTTGTGAATGATAACACTGCTCTGACTGTCTTTGCCATCCAATATTTTACTCAAACTTCAGAGGGAATACTAGATACAGTATGATGGAGACACACCAAAAGAACAATAACAAGACAATAACAGTCTCAGTACACAAATAATGTAAACACATCTTTTAATTGAATAACACAACACAAAGACTAAATGATAAACAATACACATAAAAACTAAATAACTAAACAGAGAACATGAGCCAAACAATGATAAACTCTTCTAAGTAAATGTCTGTTGCCCAAAAGCATCCTGGGAAACTCCCCAGGCTGGAGTTAAATCAGATGTTGGTCACTGAGAGACAGAAGTCTACCACATTTTTTATAGCTAGATTTCTTTTGATTTGCAAAATGCATAGACATTAGAGTGGGTTTTGAAAAAAACAAACAAACAAAAAAAAACTATATAACTTTAATAAGCAAAGATTTCAGTCATTTTATATTTCGTTGTGGTTGAAATACAACGAAAAAAATCATTTACGGTTTGAGCCATGCCCATTTCTTTCTTCACAAATCGGATTTATTTTGAAATATTTTGCCTCAAAACAAATACAAACACAAATACGAATCATTTTGAGTTGGTCTGCTATGGGCCGTATGTGTATGTGAATGCAGAAGCTTGGCTCTTCACATCAGAAGCGTACTCAGCGATGGTTACACTGTTTCTCTCTTTTTCTCTCTCTCGCTCTCTCTGCTGTGTGCTGTGAGCGTGATAAATGTGGAATGAGCTGCTGCGGTGGGCCGATTCATTTTGAAAGACCAACAGCCAACAGGGAAAGTCCAACATGCAGCTGACGTCTTTCTTCGGCCGACCAATCATGTAACTTTGATCAAACAGTCACTCACTCAGCGACACACACTCTCTCTCTAGGGCTGAAACCCCCTTCATCCAGGCAAAAAATGTTTTAAAACTTTAAACAAGTCCCTCCTGTCCTCACCCCCACTTAACTACTTAAATTATCGAGAATGATGGCTCTAATGACTAGCATTGCAGCTTATTTTGTTCTGAAGTTTTAAAAAAAACTTTTGCTGTATTTCATACAGCAAAATTATTATTGCAATATTTTGCATTGCCATGTATTACCTGTTTAATGCGAATCTTTAATCTCTTTATTTTTTGAAGTTCGGTGGCATTCTTCTTAAGGTCGTCAGCCAGCGCTGCTCCCTAAATCCTGAGAGAAAGTCAGGAACATTTGGAATGCATAACACTACAGTACTATTAACCCCCTGTCTGACTTTTGCTCTATTGAACTGGCACTATGTGGGAAAACAGCCAAAAGCAAAGTACCTCAAATCCCTCTGAAAAGCAATGGTGTAGAGAGGAGAATCTACAGGTACTCTAGCCTGTCAGGGACTTAAAACACCAGACACAACTCTCAGAGAGCAGAGAGACAAAAAGGAAAAGGCTCAGCCAAAACAAAGACACTCTGCTGAGCCATTCTCTGACTGGAAATCCTGCTTGTAATCTTGAGTGTTTCTGGATTGTGTGGGCCAGAGAGATGCCCACATACACACACACCCACACACACACACACATACACACACACACACACACACACACACACACACACACACACACACACAGAGTTACATTTATATTTAATGCTTAGTCCAGTCAACTCAGGAAGGAGCTTATCCTCAAAATTCAAAAACTGGAAATCATGCTATCAAAGTCCTATGTATAGAGAATGAATACTCTATATTACACAGACTGTCACGCTCTAACTGGGCTCTGTGGGCTATAGCTCCTCTGCAATTACGGTTACAGTGTGTGTGTATGCCCATAACTCTATATAAACCTTTATTCCACATGCATTTTCCTTCACTGAATAGGAAACATAACTGCATCTGTTGTGCCCACTGCATGCATTGGCATATTATATCAAACGTACAGCCCCATCTGCCACAGTCAACAGCTGTTTGTGTACTATGGTGATGATGTGTCTGGGAAAGCCCAATCGAAGAAAAAGCTTGCTAAATGGCTTTATGAATGCATTTCCTAGGCTCACATGATGGCTGGAAAAGACCCTCTTACTGTGGTTCACGTGCATGCTACACACTGTGCAGCAGTGTCAGTGGCCCTCTTCAGTGGGTTGAGTGTCAAGGACATGTGAACGACATTGTTGTGGTCAGGATGTTGATATGAATCACGCTCCGCCCACTGTGCCTATAGAGCCCTTTTAGCGGGCAACAGCCTGTGTGAGATAGAATGAAGGTTGAGATATTGTAACCCTAATTCTATAAGCACAGCCCTCTAACAAGGTGATTTCATGCCGCTCGCTGCAGAGTCATTTGTGGATGTGGAATAACGGTGAGCACGGGCTCATACTTTATATGGTTTTGGGCACACGCCTACGCAGTCTGTAGGCCTGTCCACAAAGGCCGGCTATGTGCATGCAAAATTTCAGTGAGTGAGTCTGTGTGTGTGGTTGGAGAGGAACCACTGCCCACAGAGCCCAGAGGTTTCCACCTGTGCTTATATAACTAGAGTTGCAACATTGTAACCTTCTGCTACCACAAGTTTTCCTGCATTAATTTGGACTTGCATGACTGTGAGGAAGATAATGTGCACGGAAAGACACAGACAATCAGAGAGAAAGTGAGAGAGATGAAGACAAAAAAGGGAAAAATGGAGAGACAGAGGGCTAAACAGATGCCAGATGTTTTTGTTAAGTATCTCTCAAGAGTCTTTGTGGGTGTTCTTTTCCAATTGGAGGTCCAATTGCAAAATTTGCACTGCAAGCAAACCAAACAGAATATCAATAACCCACCGCTTAAAGACGTAATGGCTGCCTCTGCTCATTCTGAAGGTGACTTTGTTTTAGTAATGGCCGTCACGAGGACCTGTGTTGAAACTTAGAATTGATTTGCGGTTATATTTTCTCCCCCTTGTGCTTAAAAGCCATGCATCAGATATTGTTGTATATGCTGATGCCAAGGTCATTTGGAACATAAGAATGATAGAGTCTGACGTTTAGCCCCCTTGCCTCTGAATGGGCAGATGCTTTGCTTCAGAAAGTAGGTTGCCAAGTGTCCGCTTTGATAATCCACAGGGGCTGACTGAAAGGAGTTGGCAGGCCCGTGAAGGGAAACTCCATGTGCATTTACTCGATGTAGATAGACTCTACTGCATTACCATTTAGAGCACAATGAACACACAACACCATACGGCTAGATTTCACACAAAGACACACATAATTGGAGGGCACATGCACACACATAGCTCCTTGAAAATTTGACCTTAGTGCAGTTATTCAGGACAGTTATTCAGGGTGCACTGCAATTCAAGACAATACAATACAATAGGAACATTTGGGTCTAAGTGAATATGACCCTGTAGTTTTTTGTTTTAACATTTTCTCAGTTAGCCCTGATTCAAGTCTCCTTACATTTTTTGTTAACTATTGTAGGTCAAAATCAACACTGGGCACTTCCTCAAGCCTCTGTTCTTTGGATACAAAGAAATCCTGGCAACTTTTTTTTTTTTTTTTTTTTTTTTTTTCATTTTAAGACATAGTTGCAGCATAATAATGTTTCCATATAGGCCCATTCACAGTTCTTTTTTTTTTTTTTTTTTTTTTTTTTTTTGAGGGCCAATCATTGCGTATTTGAGTTTCTGCATATATAACACTATATTCCAGAAATATAGGGTCACATAGCTGTTAGCATGCCCTGGAGCTCTTGGCAACTCAGAGAAAAGTAAGTAAAAGTGACTTTCAGGGGGGAAGTTATGCAAATTCATGTCACTGGGTGGCATATTTGTCAAAAAAAGAAAGAAAGAAAGAAAGAAAGAAAGAAAGAAAGAAAGAAAAAAAGAGAAAAAAGAGAACAGGACAGGTTTATTTTATTTTATTTCATTTTCCCATAACACCTTACCAAGCCCCTGTATTTATATAGACTAAATGGTGTGTATCGCCTGTGTATCTTAACTAAGGATTCAGCTCCGACTTTGAGCAATTATATTTATATTTTGATTTTATTTTTTTCACAATTTCCATTCCATTTTTCTCTTTTCTTGCTTCAGTGTTTTCCCTTTCACTGTCAGAACCATTGGTAAGTGTTCTACGGAGTGATTGTTGATCACATTTGCTTTAGTCAACATGTGATGTTGTTTCTGTTGTTGTTGATATTGTTTGTATTAAGAATAAATGATGATAAGTGACGATGATTGAAGGACATTCACTTATAAACACCAGTTTGCTGCATTTTAATTTTAAAAAATGTATACAAAAAACAATGAGACAATATGAACTTCTTCTTGTAATATTTATGTTAAGATAACTCCTTTTGATTTTTTTAGTGTTTTTTTTTTTTTGTTGACGTCTTTGACTGTAAGACAAATTTGTTAAAAATAGATATGAATAGATTAAATTGGTGAAACATCCATATTTGTTATGTATTTATTATTAAGAAAGGGGCAGGTAATCAAAGATATTTTTTCTTCTTCCTACTCCTTTTGCATCACAGAAGGTTTAAAATTACATTTTGGAATAATACAGAAATATGAGCCAAACAAACAATGAATGAATGAATAAACAATGAATGGATGAATGTATACATTCAAGCCAGATTGTTCAGTTTGCCAGTTTCATGAGGAAAACACAACCATGAACTTCCTCAATCCTTTAGGACAGAAATTCCAGAAATAACCCAGTAAAAGTAGCTGGGAAATAAGTTCAGTCCATTATGGCACTGGACCTCTGTGGCTCATTCTCCTATTTTTAGGTTAAAGCTTCTCATTTTCAGTCAGCCACATTAAAGGTTGTGACTGAATACACAGTTACAACTGCTTTTAAGCATATTAATGAATAATTTTACCCAGGATTATGACCAATAGCAATTTTAATTAGTTTTGTTCCTTATAGCCCACTTGGTAATCTACAATGGTTTTGTCCCATCTGCTATTCTCGATAAAAGCTGAAAGGAATATTGCCTCTCTCCATTGCCTTAAAATTGCCCATGCAGTATATTATCACCCTAGGAAATTCACAGTCAAGATGGCACTCTGTTCATATTGTGTCATTCAGCTCACTTGAGTCATTCTGGGGTGTCAGGTTTTGTTCTCTTCTGCTTGAAGACACTGATCTGCAGCCTATCTACATAGAGCCTGGTAAGTTTCATGTCACTTCTTTTCATTTTCCTGTCATTTATTGAACAGTAATTCTTCTCTCCTCTTGGCTGTGGGATCCATGTTTTCTAGTTTGTATCACTTTTATGTATTTGTTATTTTGTTTGTTTGTTTGTTTGTTTTCTCAGATGCTTTATGTCACTGGTACAAAGCCAACAATTCATGACCTGTTGTGAAAATTCAAATAGAAACTGGTGTTGATGGTACTGATGGTAAAATCAAATGAGTCAATCAAAGACGTTTATTCAAAACCTGAACAACTGCAACTGACTA
>NC_043982.1:25348362-25398362 GCF_902150065.1 Myripristis murdjan
ACAGTTCTTTTTTATTTCCATTTTCTTATGTCTTCCCCACAAGTCACCTGTAATTGTACTGAGACCACCTCCCCAACAGGGTCTCAGTCCTGTTGTTTTGGTTCACACCCAAGTGCAATTTCTGGTTTCACAAATGCCCAAACTAACTGGAGCCAGGGGGTTAATGCACCGGGGTTCTTTCAACTGGGCTAAACAAGTCAGGTGTTGAAATGCTTAAAAGGACAAGTACAATATGTATTCACTTAGGAAAATCAGTATGTGTTAGAAATGCACTATTAGCAACACTTGGTGGAACTGTACAGGGTGTTCTTAAAGCAAACGGTTAATTAAAGATGATGTTCGCCACTGTGTGTAACTAGGCAGTGTAGTTTCTCAGACTCTTCTCTCTCTGTTTCCACAGCATAGTGTCATAAAATTTTGAGATGAGCACAAACTCTTAAAACACATTAAATTTAATCAATTTAATTTGATCTTGAAATACACAATGTTTGCTAGAACCGAGGGCAAATTACATACATACACCACCCAGCTCACATGTCCCAGTTTTCCATTTCCTGCTTGTGCCTCCTTTACGTAATCCTTTTGCGATGGAAAAACGTATGTCTCCCACTTTTCATAAGATTTATGTCTCATTTATGTAGTACATACATTTAGGATGTGCTCATTTCACATTTTTTGGCTCTACTCTTATCCCCCCCCCCCCTCCACACACACACACACACACACACACACACACACACACACACACACACACAAACATAAATGTAAACCCAACCTAAAAGCGGTATTTCTGGGAAGGCATGAGTGCTGCTCCGTCCTGCAGGCTGTGACTTTGAGATATGGATCTTTCATTGTGTGAAATTAATTAGTTGGGCAGTTTGCCTGCTTCACACAGATTGACCCTGGCTGGCTGTGTGTGTGTGTACACATATATGTATGAATGTGTGTGTATGTGTGTGTGTGTGAGAGAGTGTGTGTGCACATACACATGCATGCATATGTTTTCAAACCCTTGCTCTGAAATGTTGGGCTGCTTATCTTCTGTTCTCCTTGGGTTCATGCGTGCTGTGCTGAGTAACATGTGTCCAGTATACGAAAACTAGTGCTTTCAGTATCTGCCATTATTTGAATGACCAAAGGATATGAATTATTTTTACTCTATGATATATGACTTTTGAGAATATGTAAATGCATTTAAAGTAAATGACCCAACTGCACCACACTCCTTATCCTTCCATGATTCTGGAGCCAAGTGTGGCAGTGTGTTATTCCTTCTCAGTAAACCCCTGTAAGAAAACATGAAATCCTCTTTGATTCTTTGAGCTTTCGATAAGCAGTGGGATTTGGTTTAGGGACCACATCCAATGGTTCAGCCATTCTGTGTAAGCTCAATAAGTCACCGATAACACATTACAGAAATCATTTCTTTTTCAATATTTTGAAAAATTATTTTCTTGAGTGAGTGGTGAGTGAGCTCTGCTGAGACCAATGATGGTGACCAAGCCAAGCAGGAGCAGCTGAGTGAATAGGTTTGAGTTAGTGTGTGTGAATGATAGAAAACAATCTTAGATTCTCATTGCATATCATCTGATAATCATGAAAAACAGGTATGGCTTCTTCTTTTTACAGTAAGCACATTTCCGTTCATAGCATCCTTCAAGGGCCGGAGACAGCAATTTATGATGAGAAAATCACATGGGAGAGAACAACACACAGCATACTTTCACACTACACTGTACGTGCAGGTCTCCAAGGTAATTTATTCAACTGTTGTAATGAATAATGTGCCAGGAAGTTCACTGATATGTGAACTTTATTGTTCCCCTGAACTCTCCAAGTCATTGCATTAAATTTCACTGTGCATCTGAGTCGTAACATCACATGTTTATTTTGAGATTTGGGGAATGGGGGAGGGGAGGGGTGAGCAGAGAAGAACCTCGCTGTGCAATGAAACTTTTCATTTCCTTTTCAGAATTCCATATTTCCAAAAGTATTTCAGAAGGCTTTAATGAATGTTTCCCTTTCTGTTGAAGTCTTTCCTTCCTGGCTGGAAGGACGGCTGTGGGGAGCATGTGCGTTTGATAATGAATAGCAGATATTGTGCAGAAAACTCTTGGCCCTGCGTGATTGGCACAGACATATGAATTAGTACTGCAAGTCAGATGTAATGCTAATTTTACACTGACAAGCTCCCACTCATTCAAACACACGAATGCACACAAATACAAATATACCCATTTACATATGCATGCTCTCTCTCTCTCTCTCTCTCTCTCTCTCTCTCTCTCTCTCTCACTCTTCCTATTTACAACATTGCCTAGGATAGTAGTTGCAGGACAAGGGTACATGTTTGGAATCACACACACACACATGCATGCATGCACGCACGCACGGACGCACACACACACACACTCAGTGCACACTCTTTTGGGTGACCCTGATCTTTGACAGGCGACATTATGCTGGCAGTAACTATAAGGACTGTGATTTTTTGAACAACAAATCCAAAGCCTGTTATGGCGCCTACAGTCTGAGAGATTTCAGCAATCTTAAAAGATTATTCCAAGTCACACTGTGCGACATTGACCTAATGAACTAATAAAATCTAATGCAACATCAAGTTTTATTTATTTATTTATTTATTGGGGGTATTTCTACAGAAAGTAAAACAATGTTAATTATGTGGTGTGTGTGTGTGTGTGTGACAGAGAGAGAGAGAGAGAAAGATAGAGAGACAGAAGGAGAGAGGGAGAGAAAGAGAGAGAGTGTATGTGTGCAGTCAAATAAATAGGCTGTGTATCAGTCCAACATATATCCTAATATTTAAAGCCGATAATTAAAGTACAAATGATTAGAGTAATTATTATTTATTTTATGAGCTATAGTGACAAAATTTGTCACCAAGTGCATAACCAGCCATATTTTAAAAAATAAAATAAATAAATAAATAAATAAAAATGAATATAATAAAATCAATGTACTCTAAGAGTTCAGCAAATAATGGGGGTATTTCTATGTGATTCAGCCTGTTATTTATTTACAGCCTAGATTGTTAATCTTTTTTTTTCTTTAATGAACCGACAGCTGAGCATGGGTGATTCATGTGTTGGCGATCAAACATGGAAGTAAGCATTCATCCCTGTGACCTTATTCTTGTCAAAAGCACCTTGTGTGGTACGAGCTAAATTCTCCAACTAACTCAGTTGTGTTCGATATTTTACAAACCTGAGGTGGGACCAAGCCGATGGAAGAAAATCTAACCGGTGAAGAAACGGTGAGGGTCGTGAGCTTTTAATCCCTGTGAGCAGAGAGGCTGACGATAGCAAGATTGTGCTGTGTGGTGGACAAAGATGTGGACACAGCTACCCAATGAGCATTTTCCTTCATCACAAGAACATATATTGACATATATTATATATTCAGATGATAATCCCACTTAAAAAAAAAAAAAAAAAAAAAAAAAAAAAAAAAGTACATTACCCAGATATTTGTTTCATCTGAATATTCAACTCAATTGTAGTAATTAAGATTCTGGTCAGAAGTATACACAACAACAGGTGATGACTAATCTAATATTGTCTTTCATTAACAAAACAGTGACAGTTAAATAGATTTGCATGAGAGACAAATACAATAAGCAAAGAGAGAAAGTGAGACAGAAGGTAAGATGGTAGGATATGTCAAAAGAGACTCAGATGTTTCCATAATGTGTAAGTGTAAAATATTCTTCTGATTTATATCCAGTTCAAAGTAATGACACTGAATATTGTGATAAGGACTATGAGGTCAAAAATTAAGAGAGGCCAAAAAAAGGTTGCAATAAATTTATAAAAAGGTCAGTTTGTAAATGCCAGGTCACTCTTTGATAAAATGAGTTTGCATAGGGCATTATTTTATTCACAACTCTGCTGATCTTTTCGTACTTCCTCCTCTCCTGCTCCCCAGAGAATCTCAAACCTGTTTACCACTTCTTTCCTTTCCACTCCCTGCACAACTTGTCTCATACTGTGCTAGGAATTAACTTGCAGGAAACAAGGCAAAGAGAATAGATAAGGAAGAGAGTCCAAATGTGTCATGAGCTTTGGAAACATTTGTGGATGTGTTTGTAGTTCTGAAGTGCACAACTGTGCATGTCCGAGTCTGATATGTAAACACATCAATGAATATTTATAATTTCCCCAATTCATTTGATGCATGCGCATGATCATCATATTTTAGTCTAATGACAAAGTTCCAAGGAGAACCACACTCTGCACCAAAGATCGGCATCCTGTAGGTCTACGCTTTGTCATGAATATTTATTAGAATATCAGCACATTAAAAAGATTAATTATGTGTGTAGACCAAGTGGACCTAGCTTAGTCCTAAAGTTAGTCAATGGAAGAGATTTCAGGGAAACAGGAAATATTAATTTAATGATGACCTAGTACAGTGAATTTGTGCTAAATTTAGATGTATGCCATTGAAATGTTACCAAAATTCAGGAAATTGCTCGTATGATTCTGCTTTTGTTGTCATTATGTTACATAATGTTATTCTCAAAATGTTATACAGTGAAAGTTACCTATCAAGCCATGCAGTGCAATTAAGTGTGCTTCGATAAACTCTCTCACTGATGCTGCATCCACACCCGCGCACACACACACACACACACACACACACACACACACACACACACACACACACACACACACACACAGTCGTGTTTCCATCACTTCAGAGGACATTACTTACAGTCATTTCCTGGAGACCTATCTGAACCTTAACCTTAACCACTACTTACCTAACCCTAACCCTAAAGTTACCTTACCTTCAAGTCTTTACCCGAAAATTAATGGTTTTCACTGAGGG
This sequence comes from Myripristis murdjan, assembly GCF_902150065.1. NCBI lineage: Eukaryota > Metazoa > Chordata > Actinopteri > Holocentriformes > Holocentridae > Myripristis > Myripristis murdjan. The sequence continues at coordinate 25,353,214 of NC_043982.1, forward strand.
GACTTACAGATTTATGTCCTCACAACATTTGTAATACCTGGTATATTCACACACACACACACACACACATTTGTCCAGGGTGCTTGCTTCCATCTCTGTCACTGTGGCTCAGGAGAGAGGAATGACATTTTTGTCATGATCAGACCTGGGTGTGTGTCTCTAAGTTCTTGGGATCCAACTGGGGTTTTTCCTCCTGATCCAGAGCCACTGACTGCAGCGCTCAGCGGTCCAATGATATTTCCTTGATGGTGTGATGCAGGGCTTGGCCGCAGATTCCCGGGTCTTTAAGGAGTTTGACGGTAGATGTTGCAACGAAGCCACAACAGCCAACCTCCACTGGGTAGACTGTTGCTCTCTATCCTCGCTGTTCTGCATCCGCCTTCACCTCTGTGTAGCACAGCATCTTCCTCTCATAGGCCTCTTCCGTGGCATCTTCCCACAGAACTATTAGTTCTATGAAGTAGACAGTACGCAGAGTGTTGGACCAGAGTACCGGGTCTGGTCTTAAGGTGAAGGAGACTATTTGTGTTGGAATTGTGAGGCTCACATTGCAACCAGTGAGGATGTGCCTGAGTGTTGCTGGAGTTGAGCACAAGGAGCATGCAGGATCTTCGCCCCCAGCCACTGGTGGAGATTTGTGGGTAAGGGAAGAACGTCATAAGTCTAAGTAGGAAGCTGATTCTATTTGCCGCCATTTCCCACAAGTCCTTCCAACTGATCTTCCTTTTTTCCACGCTCTCCCATTTCATCCACTGCCCCTGACGAGCTTGTGAGACAGCCTTTGCACATCTTGTGGCCTCTTCCTGGTGCCGGACTTCAAGGACCACCAACTTCCACTGCTCTGATGGGGTTGCCTTGTTCCACAGGGGTCTGTCCTGACATAGGCCCAGTCCTCCTCTTCCCTGCTGAACATGGCCCACAATTTCAGCATACTGGAGTGCTGATTTAGCTTGTTGCACAGCTTCTTTTGAGGTCCATATCCAACCTGTAGCTAGAATAGGTGCAGCAGCCCTTATGGTTGTGTCCCGGGATTCTGAGAGCATCAAGTCCCGTCTTGTTTTGGAGCATTTAAACTCTTCTATAAGACTTGAGAGAGGCAGGTCTAGAATGCCGTGTCCATATAGACCGATGCTGCTCAGACATCTTGGGACTCCTAAGATATCTTATAGGTGCTGATCATTCTCTCCATCTTCTGGACTGCTGTGATAGGAATGTCAACAACTGTCAGTGGCCACAACAGTCGAGGAAACAGTCCAAACTGTCAAGGCTGAACAAAAATGAGAACCCAAACGCACGACTCCAAACAAGAGTTCCAAAGAAAAGAAATTTAATAAGAAAAAGTAGCAACACAAAACTCAAGACAAAGTAACAACTGAGATTCACTATAACAAAGTAGCAACCAAAATCACTCTTAACGAGGAATAACTAGAACAAAGGCAAGACAAAAGTATCAAAGAAACAAGAGAACAAAACAAAGTAACAAAGGAAATACATAACCTGACATGAGACTTGACTTGGCGTGGCGTGGCGTGACAAGGACAAACAAGACGAAGCAGGACCAAACAAGACGAAGCAGGACGAACTCGCACAGGACAAAGGGAAACACAGACTATATATACACACAAGGTAATGGGGAACAGGTGGAAACAATCAAGGCGTGGCAGACAATCAGACTAGAGGGAAACACACAAGGGGAAGGGCAAGTGACCTGACACAAGAGGAGAGTGGGATATCAAAATAAAACAGGAAGTCACGAGACAAGACACAAGAACAAAACCTAACAAAACAAAAACATAATTTTCATGGCATGACAGTACCCCCCCCTCTAGGGACGGCTCCTGACATCCCAAACAGTCTTAAGGGCACATGGATGGATGGCCGTCGTGAGACGGGGGGAGGAGGAGGCCAAAACAAAACAAAAATCTCCAGGGCAGACGTCTATGGATGAGGCGGAGCTCTGGCGGGCAACCAGGGCGCAAGGAACCATGGACGAGGCGGCGCTCTGGCGGACGGCCAGGGCGCAGGGAACCATGGACGAGGCGGCGCTCTGGCGGACGGCCAGGGCGCAGGGAACCATGGACGAGGCGGCGCTCTGGCGGACGGCCAGGGCGCAGGGAACCATGGACGAGGCGGCGCTCTGGCGGACGGCCAGGGCGCAGGGAACCATGGACGAGGCGGCGCTCTGGCGGACGGCCAGGGCGCAGGGAACCATGGACGAGGCGGCGCTCTGGCGGACGGCCAGGGTGCAGGGAACCATGGACGAGACGATGCTCTGGCGGGCGGCCAGGGCGCTGGGAACCATGGACGAGACGGCGCTCTGGCGGGCGGCCAGGGCGCAGGGAACCATGGACGAGGCGGTGCGCTGGCGGACGGCCAGAGTGCTGGCGGTCAAGGCGGATCCACCCTGGATGGCTGCAGTGTGGGTGGGACCACACTGCAGAGCAACCATAATGTCCTGCAGTGCAGACTTGGGACCGCCAGGCAGCGGAAGCAGCAGGGTTAACTCTGGACCGCCGGGCAGCGGCGACGTGGACTCGGGACCGCCGGGCAGCGGCGACGTGGACTCGGGACCGCCGGGCAGCGGCGACGTGGACTCGGGACCGCCGGGCAGCGGCGGCAGAAACGTGGACTCGGGACCGCTGGGCAGCGGCGGCAGAAACGTGGACTCGGGACCGCTGGGCAGCGGCGGCGGCAACGTCCACTCCAGGCCGCCGGGCAGCGGCAACGTCCACTCCAGGCCGCCGGGCAGCGGCAACGTCCACTCCAGGAACTTGAACAGGGACTGGGGTCTGGGCAGCCAGTCGGGCTCGGGGAACTGTGACATGGACTGGGGTCGGGACAGCCAGTCGGACTTGAGGTACTGTGACTGTGACATGGACTGGGGCAGTGGGTCTGGCTTGGGGAACTGTGACAGGAACCTGGGCAGCCAGTCTGGTACGGGGAACTGGGACAAGGGCAGTGGCTGGAACACCCAGTCTGGCTCGGGTTACTGGGACAGGGGTAGCCAGTCCGGTTCGGGGTACTGGGGCAGGAACCAAGACCGGGTCCGGAACAGCCGGTCGGGCTTGGCAAACTGTGACATGGACTGGGGCAGCCAGTCTGGACCTGGGAACTGGGACCGGGGCAGCCACTTGGGTTCGAGGCACTGTGACAGTGACATGGACCGGAGCAACCTGTCTGACCCTGGGAACTGGGACTGGGGCAGCCAATCTGGTTCTGGGAACTGGGACAGGTACTGCTCGGCTGCTAAGGCTAGTAGCTGGGCCTGCTAGGTCGCAGAGGCTAATAGCTGGACCTGCTAGACTGCAGGGGCCGGTAGCTGGAATAGCTAGACTGCTTGGACTGGTAGGGCTGGTAGCCTGGCTGCTTGGACTGGTAGCTAAGCTAGCTAGGCTGCTATGGCTGGTAGCTTGGCTGCTTGGACTGGTAGCTAGGCTGCTATGGTTGGTAGCTGGGCTAGCTAGACTGCTTGGACTGGTAGGGCTGGTAGCCTGGCTGCTTGGACTGGTAGCTAAGCTAGCTAGGCTGCTATGGCTGGTAGCCTGGCTGCTTGGACTGGTAGCTTGACTCACTGGGCTGCTGGGGCTCGTGGCTTGACTCACTGGGCTGCTTTGACTGGTAGCTAGACTGCTAGGACTGGTGGCTTGACTCACTTGGCTGCTGGGGCTCGTGGCTTGACTCACTTGGCTGCTGGGGCTCGTGGCTTGACTCAATTGACTGCTGGGGCTCGTGGCTTGACTCACTTGGTTGCTGGGGCTCGTGGCTTGACACACTGGGCTGCTTGGGCTCCGGGCTAAGCTTGCCAGGGTGCCGAGGCTGATGGCTGGGCTGCGACTAGCACGCTGTTGAGCAGCAAGCCGGCGCCTGGCCAGCTGGTGGCTATGAGGGCCCCCAAAGGCCAGTCGGGTTCCCTGAAATGGGCTCTGGAACGGAGCAGCAGGACAGGCAACAGGGAGCTGCTGTGGCACATGAGACTGGGGTGCAGGTCGGGAGGACATATCAGTCCACAGCCTCTGACAAAATATAATAACTTCTGCTGGGGTCATTTCCCGCTCGTTCATTTTGTCAGCTGCTCTGAGTCGGCTGGGTTCTGGCTGGCGAGTTCGTTCTGTCAAGGCTGAACAAAAATGAGAACCCAAACGCACGACTCCAAACAAGAGTTCCAAAGAAAAGAAACTTAATAAGAAAAAGCAGCAACACAAAACTCAAGACAAAGTAACAACTGAGATTCACTATAACAAAGTAGCAACCAAAATCACTCTTAACGAGGAATAACTAGAACAAAGGCAAGACAAAAGTATCAAAGAAACAAGAGAACAAAACAAAGTAACAAAGGAAATACATAACCTGACATGAGACTTGACTTGGCGTGGCGTGGCGTGACAAGGACAAACAAGACGAAGCAGGACCAAACAAGACGAAGCAGGACGAACTCGCACAGGACAAAGGGAAACACAGACTATATATACACACAAGGTAATGGGGAACAGGTGGAAACAATCAAGGCGTGGCAGACAATCAGACTAGAGGGAAACACACAAGGGGAAGGGCAAGTGACCTGACACAAGAGGAGAGTGGGATATCAAAATAAAACAGGAAGTCACGAGACAAGACACAAGAACAAAACCTAACAAAACAAAAACATAATTTTCATGGCATGACACAAACTGGAGGCACCAAAGCTTTAGCTTGCCAGGGAGCATGGAGTGATCGATTTTCTCAAGGTCATTTCATTCTCTGCTTGCTATGTCTATGCGTATGTGTGTGTGTGTGTGTGTGTGTGTGCGTGTGTGTGTGTGGTTGATATATACATCGTCCCATCCTGTATTACACTTCACTTTCCCTCTTCCCTCTCAGATTTTAACCGTGGGTTTTTGTCTTTAAAGAGTTTTTTTTTTTTTTTTTTTTTTTTTAAATAATTGACATTATGGTTTTAAGGGTTTAATCTGAAACATAATTCAAATAATAAGCTCTTTGCTCTTGAAAAACAGTTTAATTACAGTTACAGTTACAGTTTAATGTGAGCCATAATGTCATATTTTCAAACTGTCTTGGCACATTGACATTCACTGTTTCAGTATCTGTCACTTAGCACCTCCCTAATAATCCTCTAATCCTGTCTGTCCTGCTCTTTTTCTTTCAGCTTTGTTCCTCCTTCCAGCACCTTTAGTACCTTAAAAACATCTTTCTTACATATTATCTTTGATTCTGTCCCATGCTATTACAAACCTACTGCTTGCTTCCATGTTGCACAAAAATCTGCCTATCCACATGGCTTTAGGAGATCAATACTCTGATTCACTTTAGAATGAAACATGCAATGCAAATATCTGTTTCCTGTCAACTCTTGTGGAACCCCCCCCCCAAACCTCACCCCTCCAACCCCCACAATACCGGTGGGGGTAAGAAAATATGATAAATGAAAAGAGGCTCAGCTGTTTGATCAATTATAATCTGACAGTAAAAAAAACTGATTGCTGCCATGTAGTGTACATGTAGTGCATGTGGTGAACTCTAGTTGAAATAAATAATAAATAACACAAGCAAAAAACTTGACATGTTGCATTCGGTGCATTGTAACAGATATGAGTTGACGCAGTACTGATGGTAATGCCTCCTGTGCAACTTCTAATTTATGGCTGATGGTTTTACAGGTTGTGGTTCATTGTATTGACCCATTGACCTGCTCTGAATTTGCAGCCAAAAGGAAAGCATTCATATTGGTTATTGACTAGTTGGGATATCTCATTTATGATACTGTTAGCCTAATTTATTACTTACCATTATAATAATTGCAAATTCTTTGTCCCATAGATACCCAAGGCAGCTGTCACACGTTTCATATATAATCTGTCTAATGAAATTAATTGTTCAACACAAGTTAGCACTCCAGGTCCTGTCCATATGCTGTTAATCTTTTGTGTGTCTCGTGTTGTGGTGACCCTGCCATGACCTTCTATAGAGGTAAGCCATAATAAAATGACACTGAGAGCAGAAGGAAAAAGATGACAAGGAGGGAGAGGTTGTTTTTTATTTGCTGCAAAGGTTGAGACCCAGTGTGCTCTCAATAAGGTCCAAGTAAGACCAACATTATTAGAAAAGCTCAAAAATGGAGGCTGGCCGATGTCACTTGGATTTACAGAGGGCAAAGCCAATCATAGCAAATTTCATCACTATAGTGTGTGAATGATTGCAGAAGGTCAGTGTAGTCTGTGTAAGGGAGAGAGTTCTGTGTGTGTGTGTGTGTGTGTGTGTGTGTGTGTGTGCATTCATAGCCATCCGTGTACTCTTATGCATGCTGAGTAATGCATTGATTCCTTCAGGACTAACATTTTAATCTTTGGGCTGACCCATCCATCTGGCTCCTGCACACCGCTGACTGAAGGTGTTGCTGGTTCATAATACATTCTGGATAATAAAAAACACAGGCCAGTCTCATCATAATAGATTTACACCTGCACACCAAGGCTAGGATGTGGCAGCACAACATTGCCAGGGATGCCAGCTGAACTGCTTCACACCATCCCAAGTAACTTATGTTTCCAATAAAACAACCCTTAATTATCCAGGTCAGTTGATTCAGGGCACATTCCTATTTACAGCATTGCCTGTACACACACACACACACACACACACTATCTAAAACTGGCAACCACAGTCTCTTTTCGTCACTGTGCTGTTCCACCAGAGCATTTGAAAGTTGAGTGTTTCAATCTACCCGACCAAAACAAGAATTCATATGAGCAACCCTCCACTCTTGAACATGCATCTCTAAAATGCCAATTCATACTTTTGAATCATAATTATGCAGTAGATGCCCGTGGGTACTGTTTAGAGTGCTGCTGCTGCTGCTGTAGCTTATTTGCCTAGACTACAAGACTACAAGAGCTGCAATTGGCAACTTGGTCAATTTCTACTTAATCTACATGATTTGCAGTTGATTTTTCCTCTTGGAGCTGGGCAAAGAGTGACAAACATCTTTATAAATACTGCACAAGATCACTAAATTCTTGTGGTGAAATGTCCCCAAACATTGTTTTCTAATATGTCCTGTAATGGACTGGTGTTTCAGCAGTTCATGCACAGACCTACCAATGTACAACTATAAAATCAGATAAAGACATATGGCAAAGCAATGGCAACATTTTAGTGCAGACATATATCACTCCACAGGCAGCAATGTTAAGACCAGCCACTTAATTAAGCCAATGACCTTTATTCAGTTTCATCCATTGTCTGTTTTGTGCCTTTCCACCGTTATCAATTCAATAAAGAGATAATGGCACAATCGTCAAGAAAATATATTACATAAGATAAATACGGTTAAGAAACGGATGTTATAAACTCCAGCTGCGTGTTGATGTTGTGCATTATGTTCTGCTGAGTGATGCACAGTGCTGTGAATTTTGTTTTTCTTCCCTGAAGCACCAACATGACCATGCACACACACACACACACACATACACACACAAGCGCACGCATGCACTGACTTAAAATACCAATGTTACATGGCTATGAGTGTTATACAAGATCTTTATTTGTATTTCCCTTGTTTGCTTTACCAACTTGTCTGATTAGACCATTAAATCTGCCTCCATCTTACATCTAACCCCCCCTGCAGTTGTCTATTATTTGTGTGTCCTAGTCTGTTTTTCCTCATTCTTCTTTTTTTTTTTGTTCTCTTCCTCTCTCCCTTGTTCTCTCTCTTTCCCCTCATCTCTTTCCACAGCAGTTCTGCCAAAGGAATCTCACATGGCAGCTATTTTTTTTTTTTTTTTTTTTTTTTATCTCAGTCCGGAACAACAAAATATCAGAGTCAAATGGCAGAAGAGATGTTGTCACCAGGATGTTAGTACTATGGGGAAAACACACAGCGAGAAATAAGTCAAATCAATCAATAAACTTTTTACAGGTTGATAAAGGAGAGAATAGAGAGACAGATGAGGAGAGATTAAACAATGCTGATTGAGTGTGTGCATGTCCGTGTGTGTGTGTGTGTGTGCTTGAACTGTGCATCTCTGTAATTGTGGAAGAATAACAGTAGGGGGTGTATCTGCCCCTGCAACTGATAAGAAATGACTTTCAATGACACCTTGCACATTGACCAATGGTGTTGCAATTCTATGAGGCCTTACACACACACACACACACACACACACACACACACACACACACACACACACACACATACACACACACACACACACACACACACACACAAACACACAATCATGCTCACAGTCATGAACAAGCACACTGAGCTGTGCACACCCACATGATCACACACGTCAACACACACATACACACGCAAGCCCATGCCAACTGAAGAGTTGTGCTGTGAGATTACATCTCCCTCGGATCTGTGAAAAAGTCACCGTCCCCTCCCACGGGCCAGGAGGTAAACAAAAATCACAAACACTACACCGTCGCATAACAACAAACAGATGACACGTCTGAGAGACGAAACAAGCAGCTACAAATTATTCACGCTCTCTGGTTTTGATCACTGAAAAAAAGTTTTTTTTTTTTCTTGCTGTTCTTATCAGTCATTCTTCAAGTGATTATTAACAAGGGAGAGATGCAGGAGAAGGGAAAAAGGCACAGACTGGAAAGAGGTGAGACAGGAAAGAGAAAGAAAGACATGATGACACAGTGAGAGAAAGAAAAAAAATGACATTCAGTGAAAGTGTGTGGGTTGATAATGAATGTAATCTGCATTTAGATGATATCAGGCTGTGCGGTCATCCCTGATGTGAATGTACCAGCTCTGATTAAATACAACAGCATTGTTTGGAGAGACGCTTGAAAGCAGCCCTTTGAGCAGAGCTGGATGAGACAAAGTGACATGGAGGGGTACTTGGGTATACCTGCATGCATATAAGGATTCCACACATGAACAATGGGATTATCTGAACACTTTACATGCTTGTCTTTTGCACACTTATGGTGGCTGAATGCCAGGTTTTTATTTATTTATTTATTTATTTATTACAGTACAGTCACTGCACTTTAAAATAATTTGGGTAAACTTACAAATTAAAGGCTTTGTGAAAGTTAAAATTTGTAATTTGTGATTCTGGGCTATACAAATAAATAAAATTGAATTGAAATTGAATTCTTCTTGATATAAGTCAATTTAACCAAGTGCCACAAGTATGTAAAGGGATAATTCACTAATTTTAAAACATAAGATATTAATTTACTCTAACCGTAACTGGTAATATCAGTTAGGGTGAGAGTATCTGCCCCACTGACACGCATCTGCCCCATATACCAGATGGGGCAGATGCGATGCTGTCCTCCTCTCAACGTTATTGTGGGATGAATCTGACACTAAAAGCCTGCTGTCAATAGGTAGATATCCCCCAGATAATTTGCTTTACAAAATACCCACCTGAATGCATTCAACACCACTTTTACAAGTGTCATTATCTGAAAAGAAATGCACAGGAAACTGCACAAGTCATATTTCATTACAATATATATATGGCAAAACATGCCACAGTCCCCAGTTTATTAGATTTCACATTCAAATACTGATGAACAGCAGGCTACTTAAGCTTGCCACTGCCCTGACTCCAGTTTGGGCATAGGTGCACAATCAGAGTCCATTTCTGCTTTATGCAGGTCTGGTCATAAGACATGGTTGTGTAACAAAGTTGTCAGTGTATTTTTCTGACCTGATGAAATACCTCCTTTTTACCCAATTGCTGTATCGGCTGGAGGCCCCGGGGTAATGTGAACTAGTATCGACCTCAGTAATAGTGGTGTGTGTCCCTATCAATAAATGCTGAAGGTTGTCAGCTATTCCATCAAAATTGGTTACTCTGTCAAATAAAGGGGAGAACACACACACACACACACACACACACACACACACTGACAAACGAACAAGAAAAGGTGTCTGCTGTGCAGAATGTATAAAGCTGAGGGGAAACCACTTAAAATAATGAAAATGCACTCTTCTCAGCTACAAACTGTTTATTCTAATGACACTCATCACTGATGCATCACTTTGACTTTCTACTCATTATTTAGGATAAGAAGGTAGGGAGGAAATGTCCTCTCATTTGCTTTCATCATGACTATAGACATTTGCTTTCTACAGGTGTCTCCACCAGTGAAATTCTTCTTCTTCTTCTTCTTCTTCTTCTTCTTCTTCTTCTTCTTCTTCTTCTTCTTCTTATTAGTAGTAGTAGTAGTAGTAATAGAGGTATGAATGGTGATAGTAGTAGTTGTAGTATTAGTAACAGTATTTTCGCCATCGACTGATGCTGCAATATAAATTTACTTTGCTTTGGCAAAGTCGTATAGAAAATATCAGTGTTTACGTAGTATAATTCAAGAAGTGGGACAATATCAGCTGTATCTTTTAGATTATATTTTGATTTTGAACAACAAAGCAATAAGTCCTATAGTGTGTTCTTGAGATTTATTTATTTATTTTTCAAATAGTCATGAAAAAGGCAATAAGGATTATTTGTTGAGTAACACTTTGACCTAAAAGTAAAGAGGGTTATGTCATTTGATATGAAGTGTGACCACTGCTCCCTATGCAGCAGCAAAAAGAAGATAGAGAATGTGATTATGAAGAGAATATAAGAGGAGGATGAGGTCATTTACATTTGAAAATAGTATCAAGATGGCTACCGCCCTCCAGTGAGTGACAGTCCTCTGTACTAAAGGAAGTTTAAACTAGCTGGGGATTTGGACACTCTTCCTTCTTTTGGGTCTGAAAGGATTTGGTGAAAAGGTCAGAACGGCTTTATCAGGCTCCATCCAGCTGCAGTGAGATGAGACGCTTGATATTTAGGAGGCTAGCACTATTATATCTAACATTTTCCATATATTTTCAGCTACAGCAACAGCCATTCCTATCTTGAACTATATTTTAGACAGTGTGTATGTGAGTTAGATAATATCATTTTGCAGTGTAGTAGCACTGTCCATGAGCTTAGTGTGACGGGAGAAAAAGCTACATCTACAGAGAAGTAGGTTCACAGTAGGGCTCCTTTAAAGCGGAATAGTACATTTACTGCAAATTATGATCTATTGTCCTGTTTAAATTCCATGATTATGAAAATGAGCTAATAATTGTTACCCAGAACCCAATAGATTACGTCACTGTATTCATTTTGTATCTTTTTCATCTTTTTTTTTTTCAGCACAAAGAAGACATATAAAGCTATAAATCATGCTTTTTTATATACTGAGAACAATGAGCTTATTTTAAAACTGATATTTCTCAATAATAAAATCATTTTACCATATTAAGTAATACATCACTCCTACAGAGGGGAGCAAGCCTTATTGCTTGCTATGTTTTCTTTGGGTTAGATGTTGTTTGGTTTCTTTTATAAAAAAAAAACAAAAAAAAAAAAAACATGTTGACTATTTTTGTATATATTAAATACGTGCTCTAATTTGGTTAAAGTAAGAGGTGACATCTATGGCCATCTCATGGCAAATGTTTTATATTCATACTATTTCACTATTATGAACACAATATTCTCATTACATTTTAGGGTTTAACCTTTCTTTAACACTTAAAAAAGGACTTGGAAACCATTTTACACATACATATATATCTATACTCTGTTGATTCATTAACATTTACTGTTCTGAACACCTAGAAAAGGGGTATCCTGGGGAAAAATCCCCTGGTGCACAGGAAATGATTTGTTTTTCTCAGCTGCTTTGAAACTCAAAGTTCATTAGCAGAAATCCAAGAGACAAAGAGCTGATTAATTGCTCAGAGGAAGCCAAGCTTACTAAAAAGGAAAGCCACCATTTCTGAGCCAAAAGTAGGGTGAAGAATGGCACTGCTCACCCAAGACGAAAAGCATTCTTTCTTGATGAGATGAGAGGGTGATTGTGAAAGCTAATAAGCAATTCAACATATTTCTGGCTTATCAGCATGTAAGCACACGACTCTTGTCATTTTTGTGAAGAAAACCTATGCTTAAAGAGTACTTTGTTGCACACCTCCAAGAGCAGCCACTGCTTCTGCTTATTAATTTGGTGCAATGTCACTTGTTGGTAAAACAGCTTGAGGTCAAACACACCCCAAAGAAACACCAGAGCCTGCAAAATGTGTGCAGAACATGAAAACATGTTATCATGTTAATTTTAAGTTTACTCAGTTGTCCCTATTAAATTAGGCAAAGTCATTAAAATATGAAGCAATCAATCAATCAGTTCAATCATTTGTATAGATATTTAGAGACACTGAACTTTTCATGGTGTCAAACTGACCCCAAAGATAATAGCAGAGTGAAGCATGCATTGTAACAGCACTGGGGATGGTAAATGGCTCTTGTGAATGCAGACCATACTCACAAATGGTATTGAATCTGAAGGACACCTGGATGACGATAAGAAACGGACTTTCATTCTTTATCCTCCCAGTGAAGAACAACTCAGGTTCAGTGTATTCTGTTTCTCCCAGTAGTTGTTCTGGTTTCCCAGCAATAGTCATCCTGTCAGTCTGTACACATTAGCCCCTGGGGTCTACTTCTGCTCTCTCTTTTCCTCTTTCTTTGTCTTGATTCTTCACTCTCCCTCTGTCAGGCATACTCTTCCTTATTCTTTCTTGATCTTTCCACCTCTCCTTCATCCTCTCTCTACTACACATTCACTGTCTCCCTTCCACCGTCTTCCTCTTTCTCTTTTTTTCTCTCTCTCTCCTGCCATATCTCTGTCACTTTCTGCACTTGCCAATCAGTGAGAAGAGCAGGCCAGACACACTACCATCCACAGAGGGTCACATGGAGAGGTCAGTGCCAGCAGGGCCTGTCGACAGCTAGGCGCTTGTTATCCAGAGTTGATACTGGGGACAAATTAGATCCCTGAAGTGGAGGGAGCTACTCAGATGCTGCATGCGTTCCTGGATAGACAGTCTGGACGGCTGTCAGATCTATGATGTATGAGTAACCTCTTTGTGGCGACAGAGACAAGCAACAAGGCTTCCAGCAGTCATTGGACTATGAAAATGGGACAAAATCATTGTTTCATCAAACTGTCTCATACAGAACACAATATAATGAAAAACAGTGGTATGAGTTTGAAAGGGTTAGTTTGGCAGAGGATGGGACAGTGGACTACAGTGGGTAGTGGCCACATTTAATGTTGAATGTATGTGTCTCTGGAACAAGATGAAATGTATGGGACATATGATTATATTGTCGCATAAATATGTGATGAGATGGCACTCTCAGTTCATGAAAATGTAGAAAATGCTAAGTGGTTGAGATGACTTTATGATGTAACAAATGAAATGAAATAAAAATCAAGAGACCAAAATACATTTAAAACATCTTTGTTCAAAAATTAAATGTAATGCTCTTCAAGGGGTCCATTTTAGACAATGATGCTAACTACCTCACCTTTCGCCTATCTGAAATGGCCCCAGTTCTATGTAGGCTCAAGGTTGGTGATACGCTAGACAGTTCTTTTTTCTGAGTGGTTTTGATGGGGAACTTTCTCAACAGCGGGTACTGTGGCAAAGTTAGACCCAGGACCAAAACATATGTATTCACTCAGAACATGATGTTTTTAGTGATTTAAACAAAAATGCCGTGGGTGTTTCACTACTGCCCATCAGAGTCAGTAAAAATGTCACTCTGAGAATGATTGTGTCTGCCTTTGATTTCACAGCTTCTTCTGTGAGACTGAGCTTGTTTTAACAACAGTCAACTCCCTTGTAGCTGCCCTAAAGTACCTGAACAAAACATTTCTCTTCCCAGAGGGAGGTCGCAACACTATCCAATCAGGAGTATAGCGACTCGAAGAGAGAAAACAGGGCAGAGAGCAACGGGTGCACCATTAAGAAATAGCCTCTAAACTACATCTGACAATAGCCAAGATTGCAGCTGAACCCAATTCATTGAGGTAAAATGGCCATCTGAGGAGGCGTGGCAGGGAATTGGAGTTCCTGAATTGAGAGAGCAATAGAGAGAGTGTGGATTCTTTTCCATAATCGTGAGTCACTGCTGCTTACCACTACATGTTACTGCTGTCACTTCACATGGAGAGCCAAGGGGTGAAACACACAAACACCCCAACATGTACATATACATGCACAGTCATAAGTATGCACAATTATGCACAAGAATGCTTGTGTGCACAGACACACACACATACACACAAATGGAGGTCAGTTGGGGCAGCAGACTTGTAATTATAAGGAATACTAAGCAGAGTGAGGTGGGCAGAGGGGCCAGAGACGAGGGCATACACAATCTCATGTTTACTTCCTAAGGTGCTTGAGGCTGCTGGGAAGTATGCCAGGGAAAGACCACTAAACCCAAAGGCAGACTGGCTGGCTCAGCAGTTCTCTGTTCAGTGTTGCTACCAGCATTATCAAGTTTAGTGCCCATTTTCCAATGGCTAACAAAGACTTCTCATCTCTGATTATATACTCTGTGTGAACCAGTTTTCTATAAACACACAAAAGTGGCCATATTTTGCTAAAGTTGGTTGAAGTTTTGCTTTGATGGAATTGCAGAGCACACACAAACCAAAGACTCTTGACAGCATTTCAGATTAGCATTTTGTATTTTAGATTCACTTTTGAATTGCACTGCAGGCCATACCAGTCGCAATCTTATACTAAAACACTGACAAATAAACTGGCTGACACACTGAACAGCAGGGAAACCGCAGTGTTGTCATTTTAGGTGATGCATAAAGTTACCATTGTGGTGGCTAGGGCTAAAGCATTATTTTCTGCACTGGCCTAGATGAAAGCCAATATAAATCAGTATATAAAAGAAATGTTTCATTTTAACGCTCACCTGATCATCCAGAGCCATGTGCAAGCAAAAGTTGTCTATGGTTTTAGATCAGTATGACCAGCCTTGTAAATATTCTGCACTAGAGCTGGAAGCATTGCATTCCATGGTGCTTGTTGTTGAACTCAGCTCCACTTGAGCCTGAAACACAATGGTCACCAATAGTAAACTTTACTTGTATAACAATAAATGCAGCTCAGTGTCACATAAGTATTAACATGTCAACATTTGAGGCATGTTGATGATTAAGTTTGTTAAGTTTAAAATCTACGTGGCACTCCTGGAAATAAACAAGCTGAAGCAATATTGCTGTTTTCCAGTGAAGCAGTTTGCTTTGCTGCTTATGCGTCATCTTCAGCAGCGTGATCACTGCTTACAAGAGGAGCTTGACACAATGCAAAGTTGTTTGGAAAAGATACAGTAACCCTGTTTCCATGGAATGCAGTGAAACTCACTGACAACCCCTAGCTTTTAGAAATATTTTATTAATTAATAAACCTATTTTTAATCAATCATTCTCTTTGCCAGAAAAAGTGGTATTTTTTTGCACAGCGGCGTACTTTTAAAAAGTGCTTCTGACACATGCTAACGATCACAGGCAGATGGTGGTGCCACTTGGTAAAACTGAGGTGATAATCCCATTTTATAAATAGAGAAAGTTTCTACTGCTGCGGTCTTATCCACCACTGTGTTGTTAACCCTGCAGTTGAGTTTTAGGAATAATCCCCATGTGTTTGTCTCTGTTTCTTTATCTATGCTATACCTGCTTCTCTGTCTTCTCCCTTTGCCCTTTTTCTGTCACTCTCCTGGGCCTCCTTTTTTTCTTCCTCTTTGCCCCTCTGTCTCTCTGTCTTCTTGTGCCTTCATCTTAACATTTCTGCTGCCTTTGTTTCTCTCTGCCACCAGCCTCTTTCCAACATCCTCTATGTGCTGCAACATCATGGGAGAAAATTAACAGCGGAGCTAATTGCTACACTTCCAATAGACTTCCCATTATAGGAGGGTGAAGAAGAATGGTGTTTATTTATATATACTGTGTGTGTGTGTGTGTGTGTGTGTGTGTGTGTGTGTGTGTGTGTGAGTGTGTGTATGTATGAATGGGTATTGCACATGTAGGCTACCTGCATGTGTACCTGCGCATGCAGGTATGTGTGAAAGTGTATAAATGTCACCCACAACTACAAGTGTTGATGCTTTCTCGGTTTGAGTGCATTCCCTCTCGTTTCACAGGCTCTGAGGCATGACAAAGACCACTGGAGCCGGTATATTGGCAATCACACAAATCTGCCTTCACGTCAATATTTAATGAGCTGAGCAAATTAGCCACACAAAGCAATCTATTGAGCCTTTCCTCTCCACTTTGCTGGAATACACGCACAGCAAAGTACTTCACAGAAAGCTTATTACAGCTGAGCCAACACTTCTAGCACACTGCATTTGTGTGAGGCCTACACACACACACACACACACACACACACACAAATATGCACAGTCTCTTATACAAGCAGGCACACACACACACAAAGGCAAGTACATACTGGTCAACACACACACACACACACACACACACACACACACACACACAAACTCATATAGTTGTAACTACATTCCTCCTTAATTTAGACTCCAAAAGAAAATCTACTAATTCAACACACTGAATTACTGAATAACCAATGCTTAGATTCCTGTGTCTTCAGCTGCTTCAGATAAAGACATTTATCTACAAAGATAATGACCTCTGTCCATCAAAAAGCATCTGTTCTGATTAGTAATCCACATCTTAAGATGGAGCTCTGTGTTTCTTGACTGTTAATTAGCATGTACCCTGAACCTTGACAAGCTCTGAGCCAGTGGTGGACTTAATTAGCTTGTTAAAAAAACAGATAACGGAAACATGTAATGCTGCTCTAGGCAGAGGAAATGTGATTGCATTGTATGTCAGGTTGTTGGGGACAGTTGCTGTCAATAGCATGTTTTAAGTGAATTTGTTGTGAAGCAGGAGGTGTAAAACATCATGTTGAGATATTAATCACCATGTCACAGTTCAATCACAGTTATGGCAAGCACACCAATCCAGGCTGTCAAACTAGTATACTGTTAACACTACATATGACTATGTCATGTAATTAGGTATCTTGAAGTCTTGAAGTTTGCCGCTACATGACTGAATGGTGGCAGGACAGGGACACAGGGACACAGATTAAAAGATCTTTCACAAGTTGATTTCCCCAAGTCTGACTAGTCTCACAACTATTTTTTTTTTTTTTTTTTTTTTTTTTTTACAAAAACAAACACTGGAAATGATGTGAGAGTGGATAAGACAGGATTTTTTGTCTTACAAAAAATGGATGTCTGCCAGAGGCTAACAGTCTCTGTTTGTGTACTGATTTGCAGTGAAAAAAAATAAGAAAAAAAAAAAAAAGAAAAATAAAAAGAATATGGAGGGAAAATGGTGAAGAAGTGTTGGGACTCCTTCTGATGGTTTCCTCTCACTCATGTCCAGTAATCTCATTAGCTGAAGCTCACTGGCACCTGCACCGTTGGTCACAACACTTTTCACACTACAGGATTTTGATTCTTCAACAGGTCCAGATATTTAACCTGTTAGATATCACTTGGGTATCTGAAAAACATTGGTAAGTCTCTTAGATTGTGTCTTTGAACAGTTCACACACAGCGATCATCACTCACGGGAACAAGCACCGATTTGCTTCTGATCTGAGGCTTTTGTCAGCAATCTCCAAAAACTGTCTGCAAGTGGAAAATCAAGGCTACAATCCTGCAGTCTGAACTCAGCTCTCTAGTGTTTGACAGTTCTTAAAATGCACTGCCTTGTAAAGTACAGTAACTCAAAGCTACTTTTCTCTGGCACGTTGTTTTTTTTTTCACTGTAATTTACCTTGTGTGCTGTAGATGTAAACACTGTGGTAACGTTTTTCTGTGTTCCTATGTCTGGATCTAACTCCATTATTAAGTTATTTGTTTTGCCCTTGATTCTACACTATATGGACAAAACTACTGGGCCACACCTTTTAATCACTGAATTCAGGTGTTTCATTCTGTCCCATTGCCACAGGTGTATAAAATCAAGACCTAGCCATGCAGTCTGCCTTTACAAACATTTGTAAAAGAATGGCTCGTTCTAAAGAGCTCACTCAATTAGAGTGTGGTACTGTAATAGTAATGTAAGAGGATTCTACTGTTGCAACAAGTCAGTTGGTGAAATTTCTTCCCTCCTAGATATTCCACCATCAGCTGTAAGTTGTATTATTGCAGAGTGGAAACATTTAGGAACCACAGCGACTCAGACACCAAGTGGCAGACCACATAAAGTTACAGAGCGGGGTCACCGAGTGCTGAGGCACAGAGTGCATAAAAGCGCCCAACGCTCTGCTGACTCAGTAACTGCAGAGCTCTAAACCTCCTCTGGCATTAACATCAGCACAAAAACTGTGGCATGGCACTGATTCTACACTGTATGGACAAAACTATTGGGCCACACCTTTTAAGTTGGTAGAGGAGGGATAATGCTATGGGCTTGTTTTTCTGGGGTCGGATTCGGCTCCTTAGTTCCAGTGAAGGGAAATCTTAATGCTTCAGACATTTTGGACATGTGTTTGTACATATGTTTCTATAATTATTATTGTTATTGTTGTTGTTGCTGTGGTTGTTGTTTTTGTTGTTGTTGATAATAATAATAATTTAATCAAGAATATCACCTGTGAACTTGAGCTAAAGTTCACAGAAACCAGCAATTACAGTTTTTTTATGATTGCTTAAACACGATTTTCAAAACAGGGCTCAGATTTTCAAAACACTACACACAATTAGCGCAACCACACACACAATATGCAGAACACCTCAAATCCTGTGCAAAATGAAACACTCTTGTAAAAAGTAATAATTATTACTATAATAATTATTATAATAATTATTATAATAATTTATAAACTAATTTATAAAAAGCATATTATGTTACCACATGAAACATGCACATTTCATAAGGCTTAATTCTGTTTGAACCAGTTACACACAGCTGTGTTTAACTTAAAACACTTTTAGCAATTCTACCTCTCTGTGATTAGCCTGCTGTAAGTGAAGTTCATAGAGAAAGTGCAAATATACAATGTGGTAAATTCACAAAACACAAGATCAATAATGCAGACTATTGAAAATATGATTTATTTCTCTTCATATACTCAAAATCAGTCAACATGGACAATCACAACAAAACATGTCACAAGATTTATGCTACCATAGTAGCGTAAATACAGGTTTTTTTTTTTCAATTGTTTACATACAATTTTGAAAACAGGGCTCCTTTTTTCTAATCACCTCACACAATTAACCAAACACCACACCCAATTTGCAGAACACCAAAGTTTGTTTGCAAAATGAAACATATCAGCCAAAACCATAAAGAAATTGATAAAAATCTTATTTTGTCCTCACGTCACTAACACAGTCTTTCAATGATCATACACTGTTTCAGTCTATTACATACTACCATAATAAATTCAAAACACATTTGTAAAAACCCTTTTTTAAGAAATAGTGATGGAATTTATTCAGAAATATTGTTTGAGAGCATGGTTATGGGATAATTTAGATGACAAAAATATATTGACAAACCCAATACATTCTTCATGATTACTTTGAGATATACAGAGAAAGTACACAAGTACTATAAACGTACCAAGCACTGCACAACACTGATGCTGCAGACTGAAAATATTTAGGTCTTACCATATACTCAGTTATAGTAACATGTCAATCAACAAGGAAAATCACAACAAAATAGTAGTTTTCTTATCTGTAGACAAATAGGACGCTAAGGGAAGCTGGACTGAGAGTTCAGCCAAATTTCAGCAGAAATACAGCAGCGACAGTAATTCTTCTTCTTTGTTCAGGTGCTATCACTTCTTCAGGTCCCTCTCTACCTCTTCCTCTACCTAGGCCTCTTCCTCTATCTCCTTCTTCTCCTCTTTGAGCTCCTCCTCTCATTCTCACTCTTCTTCTTCTAACTCCTTCCATTTTTGTTGAAGACCTGGGGCCCTATCTTGTGCCAGAGTCCCTAAACCCGTTATTTGGGCATTTAGCATTGCACAAGAGGCGTTCCCCCGCAAAAGTTGCTATCTTGTGCACCTCCCGCTATCCGTAAAACACCTGCACTACCCGCTATATTATGCATAGGCGTGTTTTGGGCGTTACGCCAATTACACCAATCAGTGTGCCAGGTGCCATTGCCTTTAAGGGCAGGCTGCGCTATCCTAAATCCTAAATCCTGAACCCGCGATGGAGAGAGGGAGGTAGATTTTCTCAGGACTTCTACTGAGGCTTAAGCAAGTTGGTTTTATATATATACATATTATATATTATATTATAGGCGAGTTAATTCGGGAGGTGGAGCCACATGTGTCCAAGTGGACGTG
This sequence comes from Myripristis murdjan, assembly GCF_902150065.1. NCBI lineage: Eukaryota > Metazoa > Chordata > Actinopteri > Holocentriformes > Holocentridae > Myripristis > Myripristis murdjan. The sequence continues at coordinate 25,373,438 of NC_043982.1, forward strand.
TCACAAGGTTGTACTGATTGAGTAAAATCCCCGGGTCACACCACACACACACAAGAGGCATAGGTGGAACTATGTGTAAACTAATTTATTGACAAGGTAGATTGGGCAAATAAAATATTAAAAATAAAAATATAGCACAGCTGCTGGCTTATGATAAAACAATAAAACGTGCTGGCGTAAGTGTCCAATTAAAACAGTCTTTCCTCTAAACAGTCTATATGAGTAATATACTCAGTCCATTCCGGCGGCGTCCCGGTATCAGTCCGACCGTGTGTGTGGTGAGGCTCCGTCGGGGTGCACATTGAAGCCGCCTGGGCGCGCTCTCGAAACAGCCCAAACTTTAGGGATAGTTTGGGCTCTTTAGTAGTTTGGGTGGTCGTGACCACCCGCTATCCGCTTTCCCTAAAGTGTGTGCGCAAGATAGCAATTTTAGGGATAGCGCATGAAACACGCCCATGGACACACCTCCAGGCGCAAATGAGTCGGCATAATGGATAGCGGGTAGTGTGGGCGCAAGATACCGTTTAGGGATAGCGGAAGTTCCTAAATCCGCAATTTGCGGGTAGCGGGTAGTGGCAGCGGATAGCGGGTAGCACAAGATAGGGCCCCTTGTGTTTCCACACCAGGTCGATGTGCTTATCCAGTTTGTTTATTAGTGTGCGCATTGGCAAGCCAGGGCTTTGTAATGAGAAGGAAATAGCCTCACAATCCCTGTGTCTAAGGTGTGAAAATGTGTGTAGAGGTTTGCAAATAACTCTGTGTAATGTTTTGCAAAAATTGTGAAGCTGAGTCTGTGCTTATTGTTGTCCAACTCTGGACAGGTGTTTTGCTTCTTGCGTGTAAAGATTTGTTAATTGTGTGAAAATGTTTCATTTTTGTGTGTAAACAACTGTATAAAACTGTAACACTGTCAGCCCAGAAAATAGACAAATATAAAATATTGTGCTACAAAGTACAGGTTACAAGTACTGTCAAGTAAAAGAAAGAAAACAAAAAGAAATCTGAAAAAAAAAAAAAATGAAAATGCAGTACAGAAAATACTACACATATCTTCGCCTAGCTAAATCTGGCCAGAGAATTACATCAACATCACAAGCAACATCCTCACTGGCAAGACAATGTGGAAAGAACCGTCTTTAATGACGGCCACATCCTCGCACAACTATGGCATCTGTGTGGTCACAAGCATCCTCCATGGCCTGAATGAGGGGTACCTGAGATCATAAACCTTCCACCGCCACGCTGAGAAAAAACTCTTTGATGGGGTTTAGAAATGAAGAATATGGTGGAAGGTACAGTACTGTAAACTGTGGATGTTGTTGAAACCAGTTGTGGACCAGAGCAGAGCGGTGGAAAGACACCTTGTCCCAGGTGACAATGTATTGCATCTGGTGCATTTGGTTTGTGGCAAGGTTGTGCAATTGGAATATGATGTGTGTATGATCTGTGATTGGTGTGTCTACAGTTGAGCAGTCGTATGTTTGCACACCTGATCGCTGTGTTCAATCAACCAGCTCATGAGTGTGCTGATTTGTCAGTCAGTGCTGTGGAACTGCAAGGAAGTGACATCATGATGTACTTCAGTGTCTAACGTATACAAGTGGGTTTAGTGTTTTGCAAATCACTGTGTGTATTGTTTTGCAAAAAGTGTGAGGCTGACATTGTGTTTATAGTGGCGCAAATCTGGTCCAATGTTTTGCTCCTTGAGTGTAAGGTGTCGATAATTGTGTGATTCTTCTGTTTTTAGTGTTTATGCAATCATAAAAAACTGTAATGCCAGAAATTAAATAAAGCAGAAACTTTTCAAAGTTTTTTGAAAACTAACAGAACAAACTTCTGCTACATGTTGGCAGAGAAGTGTGCCAATATGTGTACCATAAGCTCACTGTGAAGTTATCCATACTGTTCTTCTGAGTGTGTGTGTGTGTATGTGTGTGTGTGTGTGTGTGTGTGTGTGTGTGTGTGTGTGTGTGTGTGTGTGTGTGTGTGTATGTGTGTGTGTGTGTGTGTGTAAGTAAAGCAAGGCGATCTGGCAGAGAAATCCTTCTGTTTAAATACTATATCCCTGTCTAAACAACTACTCCATTTCAGCCTGCGATATAATCTCTGCACTCACTCAGCTAAAGCTAATTCATGATGCTCAAGGGGTTTTCTTTCAAACCCCAGCCCAACCCTACTAGCTGACCACCCCCACCCAACACACACACACACACACACACATATACAGGGCTCTAGTTTCACGACGAGATGGGAGTGGTGGTGCAGCAGGGGGAGGTGTCAGCAGATTCAGCTTGGCACAGTGACAGTTTCGTGCCAAAAGGCTTCGCCAGGGTGCGCCCAAAGCTCGCCATCTGAAACCACGTCTACTTTCAGCGCAAGGCGCAGCGGAGCTGGTGCAGTGGAAGTTTGGCTGACTGGCGCACATCACCAAAACCTCACAATCAGCACAAACGGTGCCAATCTCCTTTGATCTGACATCAGTTGTGACGGGACAGTTGATATGGAAATATATGTATGTGCTGATTGTGATCGTAGCATTGAATAGTGTTTTTTGTCAGTATTTATTGCATTGTTCATGTGTCTGACATTACGGAAACCTGCCCGTAATGTTTTGGTTACGTGTCCGCACTGCTCGCCGGTCAGCCAAACTTCCACTACACCAGCTCCGCTCCGCCTGCGGCAGTAGACCTCCATGTCAGTTGTGTAAACTTTCATTACGCCTTCACGCGGCGCATTTTAAAGGCGAGGACAGGGGCTCATTTGATTGGTTAAATGTGAATCGGCTGTGTCAAACCCACTCCACGCCTTCTCTCCTCCCTTGCGCCGGTAGGAGGGACGGCGGAGTACTTGCGCCACAGCGCACAGCGTGCCAAACTTGCAAAATCCACCTGGCCACACCCAGTTGGCGAAGCGCAACTGTGCTGCGACCCCGCCTCACCCGGTCTGCGAAACTAGAGCCCACAGTCTCTATGTCTGTCACAAATTCATTTTCAGTTCCCATTCATTTCCTATGAACACCATCACACTAGTGCAAGATGTGGTAGACCAATGAAACTTTCACCATCAGACAGACACTACTTAAAGCTTCCATTTTTCAGAGATAGGAGGACGTCAAGCTTTAGATTTATGTTTCTGTTGATCCCTCCACTGTGTGAAGATACCTCAATGCAATGGATTTGAAACAAGGACAGACTGGCCATTGGGAGCACTGGCTGGCAGGGTACAATGTTTAACGTATTTTACAGTTTTTCTCAATTGCTAAGACGCATTTCTCGAAAGCTGCTCTCCTTTTCTCTAACCTGTGAACACAAAACCCAATTTTTAAGCTACATTCACAAAACCTCAGACTCCTCTTGCAAAACCAAACTTTCACCTCAATACAGTTCAATCTGTGCTCAAAACTGAACTAAGTTGTCAAATTGTGTCCCGAGTCAATCAAAATTAAAAACACTACTGAGCAGTCACTAAACACTACATAGAAAAATAGAAAACACAATGCTCAGGACATGAAGCTGTAGAAATAAATGTTTATTGTTCACTGTAGGCTAAATGCATGTTGCAAAACAAAAAACCTGTGCATTTAGCACTTGTACATAGTTAAAAAAAAAAAAAGTACAAAAAACAGAAATCTTGTGCATTTACACATAGCACTTGCAGTACAAACCCTCCATTACAATACTACAGTACACTGTGGTACAGTATATAGTATAGTCATACAGTAATTGCTGTCAACATTTACATACTATAATGTCAATAAAGGTAATTACCTGTTCTCTTCTCTAAATCTTTGGATTATGGTGAACACAGTGAATCTGCTGATGTTCAAAGGGAGGCCTTTGTCCGGCCTCCCTCATGCTCATACCATGGACAAGAACATGGTCAATCACAGTAGCTCTGATTTCATCAGATATTACCGTTCTTTGTCTTCACTGATCACCTTGACCACCTCGACCTCCTCGACCACCTCGACCTCTTCGACCTCCTCGACCACCTCGACCACAAACTCCTCCTCTCAGATTTCTATCCATTGTAGTGCCTCACAAAGCAATGCTCTCTGAACTGGCTTATATATGTTCCCTCACATCATTAGCCACAAGTGTGATCAATTTTGAGTTGTTGTGTTCAACCAGTGACACCAGTGCTTTACTTGTGTTTGACTTTTGCCACCAGTGCTCACAGTTATGCAACGCAAGTGCATAACAGTGAGAAAATGTATATAAACTTGTCAAAGAAGTGCAAAATGTGTTTTAGTGGCTGAGAATATGTCTGCAAGTTGTGTCTAACTCTGCGAAACGTGCTTAAGGTTCTGCCAAAAGGATGACCGATTCAATAAATGGGCTCAGAGCACTGTGAATTTGATTCAGAGAAGAGGGTTTAGTGTTTTAGCAATTGAGAAATACTGTAAAAACCTTAGCCTCTAATAATGACATCCAACTATCCAGATAAAGAGAAGGATTTAGAAGCCCATCATAATGGCTACAACTCATGTGCCTACGTGTCACCCCTCCCTCTGCTGCTCTTTATCTGTCAGTCAGTGCTGCCCAGCAGGCAGCCCCCCCTCTCCTCCTCACACAGACTGATTTGAGACAGTGGGGAGGTCAAAAGCTAAGATAATAGAAAATAACAAAATGGGAAAGCAAAATAAAAAGAGAGAACATAAAGCAAGCAAACTCAGAAAGAAAAAAAAATCTCTTGAGACATCTGCTGCCAAATGCAGCAAACTCTGACCTGTTCGCTACATCTGCTACAGCCCGTCCTGCAGAGGAGATTGTGGAAGAGAAGTAGGCTACACAGCACCACACCCCACTGGTTCACAGGTTCAGTTCACAGAGTTGACCCTCTTCAGCCCAGCAGCTCTATCCCACTGACACAAGCTGCCAAAAGGTGCAGCCAAAGTGCAGGTGAAACATTTCAGAAGATGAGAGAAAGCTGATTCAGCTAACAGCTGCTAGCCAGACAGCAAACAACAGAAGTTGGCCAGATACATAAGTAGTTGTTTTATTGATTCAGCAATTAAAATGATGATTACTGAAGATTTTGTATACTCCAAACCTTTAGGCATTAAAGTGTCATTCTAAAATGACATGAAGGAGAGAACAAGGAGAGACTCTAATCTCAGACAGCTATTTTTTCCCTGTAAACCATAGAAAAGATCTATAACGCCACACTTTTTGTCTTCAAATCATACAGGCTTACTCTGTTTCCAAAGAAAACATAGTCAATACAGAACAAAATGTAGTCAGACATAAATTAAGGATTTTTTAATTATTACTGACACAATGATCATATAAATATGATGTATTTTACTGAAACGTTTGTATAAAGTTACAACTGTAGTCTACAACAAACGTATTACAGCCTCAAAATGTAGAAAACGCTTCAAAACTCATGTTTACATGAGCAAATGTCAACATCAACCATTGAACAATCAATAATCAACCAATGATTGAACCAAAGTCAGCCTAACTAGGCCTCATTTGGTTCAGTAATCTTATGTACATTACAGTACACTTGCTGTGATGCACACAGGTGGTGGTGTTAGGGGCTGGTGTCTACCTGCTGTGTGACAGTGGTTAGGTCGGAGGCTTTGGAGAACCTGAGACCCTGCACTGGGACGTTTTTGTCCCAGTCGGTCCCTATATATCGTCATGAGCAAGCGCATCCCTGCAAATGCATTTCTGAAGTTCCTCAGGAGTGATTTCTCTCTTAAGTACATTTTGTTGAGTTTATGGTAGGGGCTGCCAGCAGGAAGGGGCGCTGGCTAATTGTCTTGTCACAGATTATTGTTCCAGCACATCCCTGACTCGAAAGGATGTGCATTCACAAATCTCCTGCTGAGAAAAGGTATCAGATAAAAGAGATGAAAACCTGCACGAGAACACTGAAAATGGACACCTGCGAAGTGGAGTATGTACTAATGAGTCTAAATTTGATTAGATTTTTGGAGGTAACAAGGCACTGTGTATGCTACTAAAACAATGACAATATTGTTTTGGAGCCATTTCTGTAACCATCACTCGAGCATGGTGGAGGATTATGGCAAGATTTGTTTATTTGGGTTAATAACATCTGGAACAGACTTTTTTTTTTGACTCAAGAACTTTTGTCAGAACTCATTATGAGTTCTGACAAATGCAAACAAATCACAAAATACCTTCTGGAAAACACTTGATTGGGAATAAATTAATTCTATGGTTTATCTCAGTTGGTAAAGCATACTGTATGTTTGCCATGCCAAGTCCCCAAGAACCAAAGTTATAAACCTGAATGAGTCAGGTTAGAGCCAAGAGGGTTGATATATATATATCTAGATAAATAACCATCTTGCAGGACCACTGGCCTGAAATCTGCAGTGTTTTCAAATTTTGCAAAGAGCACCACTGTCAACTCTTTCCTGCCCCATGAGCCTGGTTCAGGACAAAATCCCTCTGATGTCTGCTTACACAGATAGGACCACTGGGTTCAGCATGGGTAAAGATGAGGAAGCAACAGAGTCAACTCTTGGACCTGTCATGGCTGCAAAGTCTACCGGGGCTTGCCTCTCCTTCAACACTCCATGTTTCACTCTAACTGCCCCTGTTTTTGTCTGGCAGGCTCGATATCTTTCTGAGTATGTGCACATATGCATACAGTACAAGTCTGTCCATGCAAAATTAGTATTGATTCTGACTTGCACCGCTGATTTATGAGCATCTCTCAATGAGGCAGGAAACAAGGTTTCTGCTCTACAGGTCCACTTAACCAAATGTGAATCCAGCTGAGAAAGACAGACTTCAACAGAAGAATTCATTAAAGCTGAGCAGCTCATTTTGTGCCACTGGTTTTGAAATTGGCACCAGTGCGCACATTAGAATAAAGCACGTCATCCCATTGTATGTGCAGGAGAGACTGTATGTGCATGTTGTTTCTGCCTTTGCTTTTTTTCTAACCATCGTTGTAAGACAGTAAGTAATAATGCTGTTATTGCTAATGTTGAATTTGCAGCATTACAATGAGCAGAGAGGTTACAACCTCAGTGTGTTGTTTGCAAGTGATATGGTACAGTAGAAAAAAAGTAAAAAAAAAAAAAAAAAAAAAAAAAAAATTAATATCAATTTATAAATTATTTAATGTGTTGGAAGAGAAGGTTGCACTTCTGCAAAATGATTCTCAGTGGAGTGCTAAACCAAAAATTCCATAAGCATACTCCAAAAATGTGAAAAGTACATTCCAAATTGTCAAGTCAAGGAGAATAAAATACTCACATTTCACCTGTTTATTTGGCTCACATCGCATTAGAAAAACACTTATGTGTTTCAGCAGAGAGCCTTCATAAAAGCGTTAAATGAGGCAATATATACAAGGACGGAGGTCATACACATGCAGGTCATACATTAGCAGCTGATTTAAGGCATTTATTCATTACAGTTTTTCTCAATTGCTAAAACACTAAACCCTGTTGTCTGAACCAAATGCTCCATTGCCTGAACCCACTGACTGAATCAGTCACTCTTTTGGCAAAACCATAAGCACGTTTCACCTGTTTAGACACAACTTACCAACACATTTTCATTGTAATGCACCTGTGTTGCATAATGGTGAGCACTGGTGGCAAAAGTCAAACACAAGTAAAGCACTGGTGTCACTGGTTGAACACAACAACTCAAAATTGATCACACTTTTGGCTAATGATGTGAGGGAACATACACTATATTACCAAAAGTATTCGCTCACCCATTCAAATGATCAGAATCAGGTGTCCTAATCACTTGGCCTGGCCACAGGTGTATAAAATCAAGCACTCAGGCATGCAGACTGTGAAACAAGACATTTGTGAAAGAATGGGCCGCTCTCAGGAGCTCAGTGAATTCCAGCATGGAACTGTCATAGGATGCCACCTGTGCAACAAATCCAGTCGTGAAATTTCCTCGCTCCTAAATATTCCACAGTCAACTGTCAGCTCTATTATAACAAAATGGAAGCGTTTGGGAACAACAGCAACTCAGCCACGAAGTGGTAGGCCACGTAAAGTGACGGAGAGGGGTCAGCGGATGCTGAAGCGCATAGTGCAAAGAGGTCGCCGACTTTCTGCACAGTCAATTGCTACAGAGCTACAAACTTCATGTGACCTTCAGATTAGCCCAAGTACAGTATGCAGAGAGCTTCATGGAATGGGTTTCCATGGCCGAGCAGCTGCAGCCAAGCCACACATCACCAAGTGCAATGCAAAGCGTCGGATGCAATGGTGTAAAGCACGCCGCCACTGGCCTCTAGAGCAGTGGAGACGCGTTCTCTGGAGTGATGAATCACGCTTTTCCATCTGGCAATCTGATGGACGAGTCTGGGTTTGGAGGTTGCCAGGAGAACGGTACATTTCAGACTGCATTGTGCTGACTGTGAAATTTGGTGGAGGAGGAATTATGGTGTGGGGTTGTTTTTCAGGAGCTGGGCTTGGCCCCTTAGTTCCAGTGAAAGGAACTTTGAATGCTTCAGGATACCAAAACATTTTGGACAATTCCATGCTCCCAACCTTGTGGGAACAGTTTGGAGCGGGCCCCTTCCTCTTCCAACATGACTGTGCACCAGTGCACAAAGCAAGGTCCATAAAGACATGGATGACAGAGTCTGGTGTGGATGAACTTGACTGGCCTGCACAGAGTCCTGACCTGAACCCGATAGAACACCTTTGGGATGAATTAGAGCGGAGACTGAGAGCCAGGCCTTCTCGACCAACATCAGTGTGTGACCTCACCAATGCGCTTTTGGAAGAATGGTCAAAAATTCCTATAAACACTCTCCTCAACCTTGTGGACAGTCTTCCCAGAAGAGTTGAAGCTGTAATAGCTGCAAAAGGTGGACCAACATCATATTGAACTCTATGGGTTAGGAATGGGATGGCACTTCAGTTCATAGTATGAGTAAAGGCAGGTGAGCGAATACTTTTGGTAATATAGTGTATATACAGTTTTTTCAATCGCTTTACCTCCTCTGTCAACTCAGAAACCCTGGTATCAAAACAGTTAATCCATAGGCCTAATGAGAGGCGCACTTCCTAAAATAACACATTTTGTTTGCAAAAGGCTCTTACCATGACAAAACATTTCAGACATGCAGCAAAAGCACATTTTGTCACCATCCAATACAACTTGCAGTCAAGCGACATAATCCAGCCACTCACTCACTTCATACTCAACACCAAAATGCAACATACCCTTTTTAGTCTGAGCAGGTTCAACCTTACTTTTTTCCTGTGTGTATTGCAGTCATATTTTTGACAATTTACATTGTTACATATTGTAAAGCAAGTAGCAAAATCCAATATTTCCCTCAAACAACTCAACTTCTGCCCAAATGAGTAGATTCCTTCAATCAGCTCTACTGTACTGTAACACAGTTGAAAGCAGAATACAAAATACAGCTCTCAGTTTGAACAAGGTTCTCCTGTGAGCTACACATTCAAATGTGAACTTACAGTAAAGAATTGCATCCAAACTCAGAAAGACTTTGAAGTGAAATTTTACTGTACTGATGGCAAAAACTGAAATACGGTAAGTCACATACAGTATTACACAGAAAAACTCAAAGGAGTTGAGAAAAAAAAAATACAGAATACAATTTATAGGCCCCTTTTCTGTAGGTGCATCCTGATTGATTGGTGAATGGTGATTTGTGGAAAGGGTAGTGATGCAGGTGCACTAGTGATTTCACAGTGATGCAGGTCATTTCTATCAGCTGTGAGCAGATGTTTTGCTTTTGACTACCACAGTGAAGTCAATGGAGTCAGGGCCATGTAAATGACACATGTGAGAAATGTTGTGCAAAAGAGTGTGAAAAATGTGTGAATCCAATGAAAAGGTATGAACACATTTGCAAAAGAAAACTTCTGCTGTGGTTTGGAGGTGAAGATGACGACAAAGTGGACCCCAGTTCCTTTATACTGGAAAAAGCGATTGAAAAAAACTGTAAGCCAAATCAGAGAGCACTGCTTTGGGAGGCCCTACAATGGATAGAAATCTGAGAGGAGGAGTTTGTGTGAGAGGAGGTCGAGGTGGTAGAGGTGGTTGAGGAGGTCGACCCAGTACGGAGAAATGATGCTGTGGCTGAGTAATGCACTTCTCATTTGTATATTTATGTACTTTATTTTTACGTAGGCTTACTGTATACAAGTGCTAAATGCACAAGATTTCTGTTTGTTTTTGTACAGTGCAAGTGCTACTTGTAAATACACAAGATTTCTGTTTTTTGTACTTTTTTTTTTTACTATGTACAAGCGCTAAATGCACAGGTTTTTTGTTTTGCAACATGCATTTAGCCAACAGTGAACACTAAACATTTATTTGTACAGCTTCACGTCCTGAGCATTGTGTTTTCTATTTTTCTATGTAGTGTTTAGTGACTGCTCAGTAGTGTTTTTAATTTTGATTGACTCGGGGCACAATTTGACAACACAGTTCAGTTTTGAGCACAGATTGAACTGTTTTGAGGTGAAAGTTTGGTTTTGCAAGAGGAGTCTGAGGTTTTGTGAATGTAGCTTGAAAATTGGGTTTTGTGTTCACATGTTAGAGAAAAGGAGAGCAACTTTCGAGAAATGTGTCTTAGCAATCGAGAAAAACTGTAACATCACAAATACATGTTTTTGGAACAGAATTTGAATGCAAACTGTAACTTGCATCTTCCCATGAATATGCCATAACATAGCTCCAAGTAGGTCTATTTAAAAACTTAAATTAATTGTGAAAATATGTGGAAAATCATATGGCAGAGGTTGTAACTTTGACTCCTGTTTCTTTGTCCATTCCTTCCTGTTTCCTCCCTTCCTCCATTCTTCTCTTTCTTTCCCCCGTGTCTCTCTGGCTCTGCTTTCCTTCTCTGGCTCCCTCTTTACCTCTGTGCCTCCCCAGCTCTTGGCGGTAGCCCTGCTCGCTGTCTCACCCATCTGTTTCCATTCATTAGGACAGGATCCGCTTCTCTGCTCTTCTGACACTTTTTCACGTCGGGCTGCACAATGTAATTAAACGGGGAGAGGGCGGGATCATTTCTATGTCACACCAGCCAGCTCCTTCCTCTTCCATCCTCTTAAACTCTTGTCCTGTTTCTTCTCACACACTACTCTATTGCAGTGCCATGGACCGTCCTCACAAAATGTCCCTAGAACACAAGAGAGCCAGTGTACATGTTAATGAGTCTCTGTGTCCTCTTCCCAGGTGCTGCATTGTTCAAAGCACTATGTGTGATTTTTGGAGGTTAAAACAAAGCTACCGATAACTAGTACAAACATTATAAACATAGATACACTGTTAGGAATTAGGTAATTGTATTGCTAGCTTCAGGAGCTTTTCAGACCGCTGTACTGCCTTTATTTTTCAAAAGCAAATAGTGACAAATCTAGTGACTTTTTCTTGTATTCAACTTGGATAAATCTTAATAGGTTGACTCCCAAAGCAGCTGGTGACAACTTGGTACCACTTTTGCTGATGTATGAACATTCGCACTACTTGCTTGTCTAACCCAGTGTGTGATGACAGCACTTACATCGTGTAGCCCAGCAGGAAGGCCTGTCATCTTATCTTTGGTCTCTCTGTAGGAAACACACAGGCTTCCAGCTTCCTGGACAGCCACTGTCCAGTCAAAACAGAGACCCTGGGTGAACCAATAGGAGGAATGAGAAGAGCTGCTAACAAGGTCACCTTGCTTTTTTGTCTTGATTGGTGTAGCAAATATATTCATACTTGGAAATATGTTCATGTTTACTGGTTTGGTGAATTTTAGCAAGGTTTTAGAAGCCAATAGCTGCCTTCCTTGGAAACGAGTCAGCTACACTGTACAGATATTACTGATGCAGTGTGCCTCCCTTAAGTTACAAAGAGCCAGTGCACCTGCCTGGGGGTGCCTAAAGGGGCATAAAGAGTAGAATTAATTACAGTTAATACAAAATGATCCAAGAATGCAAGCAAAATGTTTAGGCTGGGGCTTGGGCATAATTGCAGCGGCTTTAATGGGGAGGTAATAAATCATTAATTATCTTTTTTTTTTTTTTTTTTTTTTTTCTAGACTACATGGTGGACACAAGACAATAATTAAATAATTAAACGGTGACAGTTTTATTTAAGTGTTTCTTCTGTGGTTTCTTTTGTTACTCTTTATCATTAATTAATATGCACTACAGAGACTAAACCTACTCGAAAGCTTTAGCATTTGCTAAATTTGCTGTAAGCACTCACAGAGGGTTTGATCATTCTTAAGCAAAATACTCGCACAGGAAGTGAAGGTTTTCCGCATGCAGCAACAACACATACTTTGAAACAAACAGAAGAACTGGGTAGCCAGCATGTGCAGTGATAGCCACAGTGGCTCAGCATACAAATAAAGAAGTGATACATACAGAAAGTATGGCTTCTCATTCTGAACCCGTGGGTGTCAAAGTATTATAGATTCAAGTTCTACATGGAATAACTTCATTAAAATGTTGGTCTAATGCCCACAGCACATTGAGTTGCAGCTTGTTATACCTATTGTTTTAGGTGCTAAATTATATCTAATTATTTATATTTATAGTCATTTATAAAGCGTGTTTGATAGGGTAAACATTAGGCTAGATATTAGCATCTCTATAGAGAATGTCATTCCTTGACACTGGTGTAAAATCATCATAAACACCAAAGCTATGACATTCATCAGCAAATTATTATTATTATGAATGATTGATTCAAGTTCTTCAGGCACCATGTGAAGCTGGCGGAAAACCAAGTGCTGTTATGATATCCTGTAAAGAGACCTTCCTTTATTCACTGTGAAATTTACTGTTGTGAAATAACCGTCAACCAGTGTAATTATCTCCTCTGATTCCCCAGTTGCATCCTGGCAGATGGCATTTAGTTATCATCAACATTACAGCTCACAGATGACACACATACTGTAAAGGTTTGGGTGCATACTCATTCTGCAAATCAGATGAAGGCCTCTAAAGGATGCATTTTAAGTTCAGATCTTCAACTAGTCAATGTAAAGCAAACATATTCTGTTCACTCCGCAGAGTGAGGTACTGTGATTTGTGTTAATGTAGGACAGTGAGCTGAAGTTTGCCTTTTTTGTTGTGTTGTTTGTTTTAGTTTGATTTGTTATGGAGGTTGGGACTAGCTTTTCTTTAGCATCCCACTGCTCATGACTTTGAGTGTGTACTGACAATAACAGAAATAAGTGTGTAACCTTGAATGCAGCATGATGCCTACATTTCAGTTTACTCAGAACTGAACTCAGTTGGGTGTTGCTTTATGTACAGCATGCTGTGATGAAGCAGTACTGAAAAAAGTCTAGTTCGTATAGAGAAACATAGAATCACTCATCAAATAGACAGTCAACTGAGGTTTTGAGGGCAGTAAAACTGAAAAGATTTCCCTTTCTCATGAAAGGAACTTTCCACCCAACCAGCCCACACACATGCAGAGACACACTCACACAAGTCAATGGGCTTTCCGGGTTCTAGACAGAACAATGGAGGGACAGGAATATAAAGAGACAGACAAAACAGAGAAAAAAAGTGGGGAGGAGGAAAGACTGGAACCGAGACTGAGTCAGTGTGAGCATCCCAGCCAGACACAGACAAAGAGAAAAACCGACACAGAGAGAAGCATATTTCCAATCAGACTCTGGGCACTGGGCAGTGACTATGAGCCAATGTGACAGACTGGTGAGTGTCTCCTGGGGTAGAAGGGCAGCTTGTGACCACGGGAGGACTCTCCAACTTGATTTCTTCATCAGCAGGTGTCAGGCTCCCCTGACACGTGCACACATGCAGCCAGTATGCACACACAAACACACATGTGCACTAGCCCATGAGCACACACGCACACACACACTTAATCCCATCCAAGCAAGGGTCTGGGACCTCATGTCTCTAAGTTACACGCTGAGCCAACCCCTGAACTGTCCATATGAGCTTTTGGATCTAACCTGTTTCGGCATATTTTACTCTGCTGGACATACTGATGTCAAGATATGATTATTTCTTGCCTAAATCTAATGATTAAAAACAAACTGGTTTGTTAAAGATTTTGATAACAAATTCACAAAAATAGCATTTGACTATTTTTTTTTTTTATGGAAAAATTCCTGTTTCTATATATTTCATCCATGCACTACAGTGCATGCATACTTTACATCATTACCAAACACTTTCCAAAGCTCACCATACCATGCATGTTTCCTACATTCCAAGCAGATGAACATTTCCACGCACTGCAGAACTCCCACTAGGTGGCCTACAGACTTGAACATCATTTACTGGCTTACTTACTTTTTTTCAGATCCTGCTGCAGCCTCCTAGTGGTGACAACTGACCCTAACCCTAACATTTTTAGGGAATGGTTTTGTTATAGTATTAAAATCTTATAAGTTGAAAAAATACAGCAAAATCCACATAATCCTTTTCACTATATTTTTATTGTTTGCCTTTGATTTTCTGACAAAACAGCACACTGATATAACGCTGTTTATCAGGAGGTCCTGATGTCAAAGTTTCCTATTAGTACGTGAATACACAAGCAGACCTGTATGTTTTTCAGATTAACATATATGCAATGATAAATTAATTGGACAAAAGTATGATGGGGCAGGATGTTCACTGACATGGTTTACCCACTGTATATAACACAGCCAAAGCTTCAAGTTATTTTGTCATAACAAAATGAGTGCAAAAGAGTGACTACAAGGGAGGCAGGAAAAATGCATTAGCAAAATGGGCATTAGTAATTTAAAATCAGCATGCAGTGTAGTACATGGGCTAAAACATGAATAGAAACTGGAAATGTCCTTTATTTGAGTAGCTCATAGTGAAGGCTTTCAAGGTTGTGTTCCAGCTTATGATGTGCCACACTCAGAGCCACTGTTCATCCTTGAAGTCAGTCACGTGTTTGGCTGTCAGACTGTTTGGCTGTTAACTTAGATATGTTATGTTAAACTTAGATTGTTTACATCTTCTCCTGAAGTGTCACTTCTATTCCTTTATTTACTCAGGAGGTATAATTGTGTGTGTGTGTGTGTGTGTGTGTGTGTGTGTGTGTGTGTGTGTGTGTGTCTGTGGGTATGAGTGTGCTTCTCTGAGCCTCGACTCCTGTTTCTTTTCTGTAAGGTTGTGCATGTAAGTGTGTGTATGTGTGTGTGCACACCTATGTATGCATGCATATGGCTATTCCAGTCACTGACCTGATGATCATCTCTCCCTTTTGGCCTTTCTGTCACATACAGCATAGCCAGGGATGAGTGGCACAAAGGGTCCCTCAAGTACAAGAAATAAACCATACATTATGGATCCTCACGTAAGTAAACAGGACCTTTTGACCTTTTGGACCGATGGAGAAGCCAGAGAGGGAAAAAATCCCACAGTGCCAAGGGAAGCAAACTGTATTTTTTTCCCTCAACACACCAGGATGGAGTGGTTAAGAATATGAACTAGTGAAACCATGTTGTTGAAAATCTTCTGTGAGGAGTGGCTTCTATTATTATTTATTTATTTTTTAAAATGTATTTATTTATTTATTTTTACTGACAGTGGGGAGCTGCAGGGATTTTAAGCAATATTTCACTTTAATCGAAGTGTCTTACTTTCTAGCATGCACACACCCTGTGTTTCCATGAACAGTCAATATCCAGTACTGGATATCGCTGCTGAAGTTACTCACTAGCCATTTACATATTCTGTCTCTTTTTTGTGATGTGTTGAATGTTTCAAGAGATCAATCTACCTGAGAGGAGAATAAGATAAAAGCCTAATTGCACACAGACACTTATGCGGCATATTAATTCATAATGTAAATGTTAAATCAAAGAGAAATTTCGTTTGAATTCAGCAGATCAATAGAGAGACACAAGAGGTCTTGGCTGCTCTTAAAAACGGTTGTATGAGCAGGCAGTAACATTCTACTACTTTATGACATATCCATCATACTTCTTGTGTAGCCCTTGTTGAAACATTTTACACCTAAACCTCTTTGTTGGCTAGAGGCTCCCGTGGGCTGGTTGGTGACCCTATGAGGAATCTTGAATGTTCCACTTACAATGCAAGGAATTGTGATGTCAAATTCTGGTGCTGCTCATTTGGGGGTTTGAAGAGGACCTGGACAAAATCCATGTGGACTACTAACCCAGTTCCTCAAGACAGACTACTTTCTGAGGTAAGTTTGGAACAATGGGTCCCAGATTAGAATTATAGAGGGAAAGGAAAAAGGGAGCTGGCTGCAGGTATTTGTCATTGTCATCTACGAGGAAGCCCCAGATCCTGGGAATAAATCATTGTTCGGACAGATTCCAGCCGATACATTTCCCCTCTCTCAAAGTACCTTTATCTCAAAAACATAGTGCAGCCACTGCCATGCAGAGGCATTACTTGAGCACAGGTCAAGTTTGAATACCTGTCACTCTCCCGAAATATGTGAATGTATGCTAACCCCCCCTGACAGACAATCTTTCCTGATTTTTTTTTCCTGCCTTATTTAAAAAAAGGCCAACCGACAGAGGATGCAATTAAACTAATGATTGGAAAAAATAAAGTTTTGACTCTTTTGATTCAATTGGAAAGACAAATTGAGCCCAACAAGCACTTTTGTTTTGAAGAGTATTGTTTCTACACTCTCCCCCCTTCCCACTTTCCTTCAGCTTTGCTCTTCATCAAAGAATGACCTTTATGAATAATGAGTTGCTCAGAAGGTAACCATGACAATGTGTCTACCTTGGAGACGTCCAATGGCAGCTAAGACAAAGCACGAACAAGGAAGTGCAGTGTGTTCTCCTCGCGCTCAGAGTGGTGGAAAGGAAGTCTCTGTTGATTAACGCTGACACTCTGAACACACTGTGCTTGCGCATTAATAATACACTCTTAAAATGCCTGTGTATGCTTTTAGAGAAGGTTACACAGTTATGAAGAGGGTGAGATGGAGGAATGAAGGATGAGTGAGGCAGGACAGCAGGGTTAAAAGATAACTTGGCTTGGTTTCACATACTTTATTTGCACTGCTTGCCCTAGTCTTTAGAACAAAAAATACTAATAGTTTTGGGGTGCTAATTAGCCCATTTTTGAGCATAGGAGGATATTTTAGTATGTACAAAGTGCATAATTAATGAGCTAAGAAACTTGAATGGCTTCCGGGGTGTTCGGCGTTAATTGCCTCAGCAAATTAACATATCCGCCCCATCGTTTCCACCCGCTGTGAGTGTACCACTCCAGAACACTCAGGATTAAAAAGAGGCTTCTTCATTGCAGGAACAGAGAGGTCACGAACCTGAAGATTTTAAACACAAGTGGAAAAGGATATATATATATATTTTTTTTTTTTTGCTTTTGTTCGTCAATGTCAAAGTACCTTCTTAGCCCCAGAGGTCAATTTTTTTTTTCATCTTGTTGTAAATGTGTGGCATTCTCTTATCTGCATATCAATATGGATGTGGGTGTGTTTTTTTATGCATCAAGAATAAGTTGAAGTTTTAGTGGATAAATACCTTTAGTGCACAGCTTAAGCAATCAGAAAAAGCGGTGTGATAAGTGAAGCTGCTGTGGGATGGAACCATGCTCAGATGGGGACTTTAATGGCGATGAGACAAAGAGAATGGAAATTAATGGTCCTTAATGCCTTTCATTGCTCTTTGCCTTTGTTCCATATGAACCAAATAGATGTCTCACATCATGTAACAATGGCCTTTCAACTGTCTCTGCAGTGAGAACTAAAAACTTGAGAACATCTAGCTGCTCTCGAGCAGCTTCCTGTCATGTTTCAGAAACAGTGACACCAACACCTCTGATGAAGTTTTTTCATACATTGTACTTTTTAATATACTTAGGCACACACTTACTAAATATTCATATATTCAGTGTGTTATGTGTCTCCTGAACTGTTTTAACCGTGTGTGTAAAGAGCTTTTTGTTCATCACTGTGAAATTTACATGACATGATGTTGACTTGACTCTCTAACCCTTGCTCTTTGAAGCGGTATAGTGCAGCATGTGTTTTATTCTGGGGCAGAGAGCAGAGGTTGGAAGTAACTAATTACATTCATTCATTTTACTGTAACTGAGTAGTTTTTTGTACACTTGTACTTCTGAGTATTTTTAAAATAAGTCATTTTACTTTTACTTAATTCCATTTTTGCTTGAGTATTATACTTCATATAATACTTCATACTTCTATATCCATTATAGAGAATAAATGATCAGTGACAGATTGTGGAACCTTTCACAGTGAACGCTCAGTTCGTAAAGATGAGACGAGGAATCTGCTTCAACTTTGTTGGCTCTACATTTTGTCATTTCCAAATTTCCAACTGAAGGTGCTTTATGAAAAATTGAGGATGGTCGATGGAAGTGAGGTCCATTTAGATCCTACTAGTGAAAAGGTGTGTGTGTGTGTGTGTGTGTGTTTGGGAATATTTATTTTTACATGTTACTCCACCATTGCACACAATTTTTAATGTCCATTCTCAAAAAGCACTACGATGGACAGAAGTTGAAAAACAGCATTTTGCTATAACCTCCATATAAACATCAGTTTCGTGTGCTTGTGTATATAGAAAAATGTTGCTATATTAATTTGTATTGTCCCAATTCAAATAAACTAATAGATAAATAAAATCAAAACATTTCATTTGGGGAAAACATTGGGGAAATTTGGGAAATCCATTTGGGAAAAAAATCTATATTCCTTCAACCACCTTACCAAAACAGTAGTATTCAAATCTACTTTGATTGGCCTTTACAAATGTTGATTGAAATTTTAACCCAGGTTAAAACTCACTTGGTTTGTATACGGTGCAGATTCAGTGGTCTGTGCCCAATGTGCTAAGCCGATGTGCCAGCTCAGTGGGTGCCACTCACCCAGTGTCTGATGACCAGGTTGTGAATCATTGATCTGAGTAAATCAATAGTCAGTGCGTCCATCTCCCATCCACTCACAGTGGGTTGCCATCTGTGTGTGTGTGCATATCCTGTCCTAACTCTTTGTGGGAGCCCATCAGCACACGCTAGGTGGCTGCCATCTGGGTCCTGCAGCTTAACACACAGCATGGTGCTCTGTGTATACGAGTGTGTTAGATGTATGCATGTGTTAGAGTGAGAATGAGAGTGATCATTAAGTGTTAACATTTTTGTCTGCACTGAGAGAATGTGATGTATGTGTATGCGTGTCGCTGAATGAGTCAGTTGCTTCTTGTGTTGTGTGTGAGCATGTATGAGTCTGTGTGGTGAGAGGGTGCATGGTGTGTCTGCGCAGAGAGAACTGAACTCTGTACGATTACATGGAGGTATGAAGTGGAAGCACTGGCCAACAGTGAAGGTGGTGGGGTGATAATAAAGTGGTAACAAGGTGCTTTGTTGTTTTTGGCATGCCATCATCATGCTGGTTGGTTGTGATTTTTTTTTTTTTTTTTTTTTTTTTTTTTTGAGACAGTTGAGTCAGTTGTGTGCTTGTGTTGATGAGTATAAGAACATGAACGTGTGAGTATGTGGGTGTGTGTTTCTGACACGTCTTGAATAGCTCTTCTTCACACTCGTCAGACTCAGAAGACTTAATGTATGTGTGAACAGTTTGAGCCATGGACTCTTGGCGATCATTACAATTAAACTTCAACAGCTTTGACTTTGACCTGTGAACAGATTTATCTCTGTTTTGAGGTAGAACTAATGACAACACATATTTATTTTGAAACAACACTAATAACTGGGTGTTACCTTTGTTTTAATTCTGTGTTACCTCTTCAAAATATCCTATACAGATGTATTACCTAATTGTACACAGATGTAAACATATTACTGAGCATATTATATAATGTCAATATTTTATCTGGTTCCGATTCATAATTTTCTGAGCCTAAAAACATTAAATATGAAGTCCACACACTGTAATCCCACATACATTAATTATTTAAGCACCGAATGACGTTTTAGTCTCTCCAGAAGCCCCCTAGCTGGAACATCGTTTGGTGCATAAATACATTTCTGCATTGTGCAGTATGTCAGCCCAATAAATATTTCCTCTATAAATGCAACAAAGCTTAGCAAATCAAAACAAATTCACTGCAATTAGAGTGCTAAACAGTGTACACTAGCCTCTCAAATACTGCACCTTGCTTCAACTCCTGCATGATTTATGGATGTCTCTGTGACAACTTTGCTGTCAGCCTATGATTTGTCATAATTTTTTTTTTCCTGTGCTGGGCTGCTCTGCTGTGGACTGACAATTAACATGTGACCATGAAAACAAATCCACATGCAGGTATTTCTATACTGATTTTCTCTCGATACCTGAAAGGAAATTTTTGTGACTGAAAATGTGTGTGTGTGTGTGTGTGTGTGTGTGTGTGTGTATGTGTGTGTGTGCGTGTGTGAATGATATGAATGTATATGTAAGCCCAAGCCATATGTTGTGTTGCCAGTGAGAGTCCAGTTGCTGGCTAGTTTGATTTACGTGTTGTGTGCAGCCCTAGCCGCTGTGCAGACCCTCTCTGTACAATGCTCTTTGCTTCAGCATCCATCACTGCCACCACCAACAAGCAGGGCACACCACACAAACAGCCCTGGATGGGGGCTTGTGCATGTGAATGCATGTACACGTGTGTCCATGTGCATGGCTGTGTGTCTACACTTGCGTGTGAATTTGTGTGTGCACATGCAGGTATTAGTTTCTGTGTCTCTGTTGTGTGTTTGCATACGTGTGCTTGTGTACTTGCAAAAGGCTTTGCCCTTAAATCTGTGCCAGTGCTACCAGCTATCAGAGTCACAGTTAGACAGGCTGGGCTGTGAAGCAGAAAGGTAAACACACTGTGAAACACCCAAAGTCCCCTGGTAAACTAAGAGTGGCCATACATCACAGAAAACTGACCTACAAAAAAAAAAAAAAAAAAAAAAAAAAAAAAAGTCAGCCAATTTTGACAGATTGGGGTTCACAGGCAAGCGCAGGATCACTGCAGATTGAAAGACAACAGGGTTAGGGTTGATCTATAAGCAGAGTCTGGGGGCAAACATCTAATTTTTGAATCCCTTTGATCACAAAACAATAAATAAATAAATAAATAACGGGTAAAGGAGTATAATTCATGGTTCTGCACCATTTATTTATTTATTTATTTACTATAGCTAGATGTCTCTCCTGGTAAATGAAAGTGTTGATAATGCTTTACATACCTCAGGTCACATTTGCATAATGGTAATAACATACAGTCCTCCCACTTCTACAATACTTAGTCAAGCCCATTACTCCCTCCTTTTAAATGGTTGTGATAAAGGCAGCTGTTAATTTTCTCCACCCCTAAGAGAAGCAGCTCAAAAATCATGCGGTAATCTTCAATAGCTGCATTATCAATAATGAATTACATTATGAATACAGTGAAATAATATATTCCACCATCTATATACAGAAGGTAGAGGTTTACACATCGCTGTAATCTTGTTTTTGATCACTGATTGATCATTGATTGATGACCTTTGGCCGTATTTCAGTATACTACTGTTTAACCTAGCTTTTCACAGGTAAGATACCCTCTCATTTGCTTTGGGTACACCTCCATATTGTGTTTCACATCAGATTTTCAACTTCAACCCACTGTAATCTGAGTCGGATGCTATGTTGTTGTCCCTCTGTCTTGTGTGCTCGATAGGATTAGGTAGAGAGGATTATGGACTGCCTAAAAAAAGTCTTTGAATGAAAGTATGCTGTTAGGTGTATGATTCACATGTGTATGTGTGTGGGTAACTTATTGTGTGTGTGCACATGTGCCTGTGTCAGCAGATACTTCACACCAGCACCACTGCCACTCTCGGTTCCACAAGCCGTTCTACTCTATGAAGCTGAGATGACGAGATGACAGGGTCGTATGTCATGTTTCCTCTCTCCCTTCTTCAGGTGTCAAAGTTGGACAGGAAGTCAGGGGATTTAAGCCCTGTGCTTCCCGCTGTTGTATGACTCAGTTATCGTTCAAGCACAGCTGTTTCTGTTGAGAAGAGTTGTCATACCCCATGTTGCCAGGATCATTTTGATTTAGGCATCTGTCACAAATACTGTTGCATTTTGGAAAATGGGGACAGCAGAGTTCACAGGGAGCTGTGGGAGAGGCAAAACTACACAATACATTACAGTATAAACTGTGACAGAGAGCATACCTGTGAAACAACAAGTCGGTGTACATGTAACAGCAATATATCTGCTGTATTAGACAGAAGCTGATTGTTATCTATTGTTGATTGTTGTCAGGATATAGCAATGGTATGAAGAAATGTATTGAGTGATGGGCAGTATACAACACCACAGCAACCTTTTTTCCTTCCTTATCTCTTTTTTGGCAGATCCGGATACTTTTTAGCACAGAAGAATTGAAAGAACGAATCAGTCACATGGGCAATCATACTGACTACTGAAAGTGAGAAGGCAACTTGTAAAGCAAGGGAGAAAGATACCAGAAGACAAGCAAACCTGAAGAAATGTTTGATAGCACTGATGAGGGCATCTTAGGAAGAATCCTAAAAAGAAAGAGAAGCTCAAAGAACATTTCACTAGCATGTCTTTAAATGTGTCAAATTACTTTTTACCAAGGAGATGAGTGGTAGCCTGAAAGCAGTAAAGCAGGAGCTGGAAAATTACCTTGAAAAGAATCACAGTGATTGAGAAAAGCATAGGGAGGTAAAACATCTACTAAATAAACCAGCAGTTGAGGGGCCAGAATACCAAATGGTTTTAACAAATTCAAAATGGGTGCAGGTGCAAAATGCAGTAAAATATCGAAAGCTATCAGAAGCTATACTACCCTCCTGTAAAATATACAAAACCCTGTGAAAGTCACATGGTGGAAGGAAATAATCCTCAGAGTTCTGTGGACTGCTGAGGCATTGAAGGGGAATTATTGGCAGTAATGTGTATAAGTACAGATATAGTGAAGACAGTGAGGATGAGTTTGAGTTGGTCGCAGTGGTAGCAGGAGGAGGTCAGCCAAGACAGTCTTTTATATGGCCACATCCACCAGCTCCTCCAGGGAGATCCCAAGGCTTTCCGAGGCCAGCTGGGATGCACAATCCCCCCAGTGTGTCCTGGGTCTGCCCTGAGCCTCTTCCCAGGTGGTCGTGCCAGGAGCACCTCCACCAGGAGGCGCCCAGGAGGCTTCCCGACTAGATGCCTGAACCACCTCAGATGGCTCCTTTCAGTGCAGCTTCACCTGCAGAATAACTTGAAAGATTTTTTAAAATTACTTTAGACTTCTATCTATCTATATCAAAACAGTCAGAATTCATCTCTGATTGTTAATGCAGGTATGAAATTACTGACTCTGCTGCTGCAACATTCTGGTTATGAATAGTGGCATTTTTCAATCAAGATGTAACAGAGCAGGAGAGGGTATCAATCATAGTGGGCTCTCACTCCCTGGATTCTCCAGATTTGGCCCTGGATCCGCTGTGCCTGGCATCCACTCACCGGACATCATTGGGTTAGACTGAATTGTCGTCCCTGCATAACAAATAACATAACTTTTGTATCAGTCCTGTCTCTGGTCTGTTTGTGTTTGCACTTGGGTTCACATGCTAATCGCCATGTAACAATACGTTTCGGGCAAAAACACATCTTGCAGGGTACAAGTTGCAGTGATTCAGGTTCTTCCGGAGTTCCCTTTTTCAGTCCTCACAGACAAACTTTTATTTTGTCTGTTCTACTTGTGATACCTCCACCTGTCCATGATTGGCTGTGACGTTATATGGCTGGGTGAACGAGGGTTTCTAGCTCATTTTCTACTTCCAGTGCCGTTGGGAGTGACACTTCGTCAGCACTGTAAATAGCTGATGTATGAAGCCAGAAAAGAGCTTTATGTGACCAACATTGTTTGCCTCCCATTACGCAGAATGATTCAAATCTGTACCACAAATTACAGCAGCAACCTTTGACAAGACTACTAGATACAGAAACCTATACCCATTGCACAACAGTGCATTAAAAGTATAACATAATGTGCCTTCCCCAGGGTTAAAATATCAGAGCACATTCACCACTGTTCCTGGATATAAATTAAATCTATTAACCTTAAACGATATCACATAACTGAAATGGCTAAACAGCTTTTATAAATGAAGCTCAGTCTCTCAAAATATAGTATATAACACTGTTTTTTTTTTTTTGTTTTTTTTTTTTTAAGATGACTCTGCAAAGAGGATAACCAAATATAGAAATATTAAACACAAAAACTATAAAAATGATTGGGAGAGAAGCCATTGTAATATGCAAAAAGCATTTTTATTACAGCCTTAAAATAGCCTATGCACCTTTCTCAGCATTTATGGACTAACAAAAACACATAATGGCTTAAACATACTGTACATGCAGCCAATATTTTAACGCTATGATAAAAAGCTTTTTGCAGACTGGTTTTCCCTGCTAATGATTTTTACAGTTGCCTTTTTGGGAACCCTGATTTGATGTTTTGTCTGGTTCATTCAGTAATAAACAAGCCACATGGTGATAGATCTAATAGGTAACCATAGTTTTAGCCTTGATGGACAGAACTGAAACCACGTTCTATCAAACCTTCTTGCCAGTGGACTGTCCCTCAGGTGTTTGGATGGATTCAAAATATCTTATTTTCATTGCTTCATACACCATAGCCACTGCCAACTTCTGTCGCCATGGCTGTTCTCTGTTGTTGTGTCGTGTTTCTGGCATCAAGCTAGCTCTCAACAGGTGACTTCTGAACATGCTGCACAACCTCCCGGTGGCAGAACGGTGGCACCGGGAGTGGCACAAAAAGAACTACAGCTATCCGTGGGTGGTGTTCCAGGAGGACATCTTCGCCAGCTTGTTCTTCCGTCATTTCACCGTATGTTTTTTGAGGTATACTGCCAGCTTTTGGACTGTTTGGTCTTGGTGCTTTAAAAGCAACTGAACTCTGCAGCAGGTTCCTCATGTTCCACAGAGGGAAGTGAAAGAACCAC
>NC_043982.1:25403362-25443362 GCF_902150065.1 Myripristis murdjan
CATAAATGTGGTTTAATTATGGTTTCTTTTCCTCTTTCTGTATTTTAAAGATTTTCTCCTCTAAACCCAGCAGCTGTTAATCTGTTTTCTTTGCAATCATGATATGTTGCTGAGCCAGCCATGATGACTTCCATCCTATTAGCCATCTGACCCTGATCTATGAAGACCTACAGATAGTTATAATGCTGTAGTGCAGCAGCAGATAAAGAAGTGGGAGCACTGTTGCATATCTCACTTCTATGAAGAACTAATCTACTTTACAAATGTACCCTCAGCCTAATATACTTGACAGAGACAGCGTGATTGACAAATCTTTGTTGTGCCAAAATTGGTGTCACCTCTAAATGGGTTTCCCTGGTGATGTGTCCTCATTTTGTCCTTGATGGGTGTTGAGCATAGAAATTATAACAGGGGGAAAGAGCTTAATAGAAGATGAGGAGACTAATGTGTACCTGACAACTCCCTTGTAGAATCAATGGGAAATTGCAGCTGAGATAATCAGTTCATAAACTAGTATCATCACCATTCATCATGAGCCATTTCTTTAGGTGACTTGGTAACACTTTACAATAAGAGTACAACAGTTAACATTAGTTGACGTTAGTTAATGCCGTAATGGTTAATTAACTGTTAGTTAATGATTATTATGGCATTTACTAATGTTAATAATATCTTTAATATCCGTAAAATCCTTAAATAACATATAAATTAATACCTTAGCATGAACAGCATTAGTACATGATTCTTAGACACATTAGTTAATGGTTAGTTAACTGTTACTTAATGTTTATTACCTGTTACTTAATTTTTATTATGGCATTAACTAAAGTTAATTGTTGTACTATTATTGTAAAGTGTTACCGGTGACTTAAAGTAAGATACTCGTGCATTCCACGGTGCATTGTCTGGAGTATTTCCCATTGAAGTTAAGTCATTAACTGTATCAAAATCAAATATGTTGGTTAATATGCATTTATAAATACAAACAACCGGAGTAACCCTTACCAACTAATAAGTTATAGCAGCATACAGTTCTAATATCTGTGTGCCAACAGCTCAAAAGTGACATTTGAGTCAACTCTGTTGTTGTTTGAGAAAATGATTGATTGGGGTCAAACATGTAGTGTGTCTCTCTTGGCCAAGATATGGCAAAGGATTTATGTCACAATCAAACCTAATCTGACATGGCGACCAATGCTGTGTAGTCTGATTGCTACCTAACAGGGCAGCGCTACCAAATGATATTATTATCACATATGGAAACAATATGGCATTGCCTTTGTATTTACATAATAATACAAATTGACAAATTTGTCATTTATGCCAGTTTGTGGTATGTGCTACTGTGTCTTAATTTTCAATCCCATAACAACTTATGATAGAGAATAAATAACCTAATTTATTTATAACTGACTTCCTTTAGTGTGACAGAGAATTCAACTTTTGAATTTATGCACACATCAGATGCAGTGATGGTTACTGACAGCACAGTTGTTCTAAGCAACACTGAGTAACACTGAGCATAATTAATTGTAATGCACTGCAAAAATAAATAAATAAATAAAAAACAATAAAATTACAGCTGTACTTTTCAGTGGCCAGACTCTCCCCTTGAAACTGCACTTGAATCATTGAAGCATCAAGATGTGAAACACTTCATCACAAGTGTAATATGTTTCATTTGAACAAGCAATTTAACATGATTGCAAGTACAAAATTATTGCAATGATAATATTTCAATGATACTGCAAATAGACAGTGAGCTACACTGCAGTTTTTTTATGGTACTGTAAGAAGAGAAGAGATGAAAAAGTGGAGATCAGCCAGAATCTATTGGTTTATCCTCTACTGTGGGGACACACTGTGACCAACAGTTGGTTTGCATTGACCCTGTTATCCAGTGTGAGTCAACGGTAATTTATCTGATAGGTCACTATAGGTTAACTGTAAACTAATTCATTATACTTTATCTACCATTTTTATCAGCAATATTACATCTACAGTTAAGTCATTATTGTCCCTGCATATTCACTCAGGTGTTACTCATTGTGCATTCAGACCTATTTCTATCAAAGCAAAAGCAGCAGCAGCAACAAACAGCGACAAAGCCGCACCAAGCGAGATTGAAAAATATTCAACTTAATGCAAATGGACTGATGCCTACACTCAACATTTCAAGCAAAACCAACCACACTGCTTGTCCGTGAGTCCCAAAACAAGCACACACAGGATATGTTAACCTGTCTGGTGAGTGGTTACATATTTTCCATGGAGAATAATTGTACAAGCATGTCGGTGCTAACCATCAATTTTTAAATACAGTACATTACTGAATTGACTCATTACCTCCAGCTAGGTATCTGCTGTCTGCCAAGGCAATAACGTCAGCCATATTTTTAGTATAAAATGTTACACAACGTCAGACCATTACCCAATCAGAGTGGGTTATGCACAAACAAGAGTGACACTTCCTCATGTAGGTCTGAACGCATAGTCACGAACTGCGGCACTGGCAAACGCAGTACAGGAAATGAAAAGTTTGAGTTGTTTCTCAGCTCTGTAACAGCAGCAGCAAGATGTGTTACTTTATTAAGCACTGTGTAAAAGTCTACCCACCGTATAATAGTGAAATTCCACCCAGTCATTAGCAATTAAAAGTGTTAACCGTTCCATTAACCTTGTCAGCACATTTGATCTGCTTGTTGCTGCGGTGCTGCCATAATATTAAAGTCTCTGTCTTTGGGTAATATATTTTCAGTGAGAGGAGGAGATGACAATTCCCATGAGAAGTGTAGATTTCTTTCTTTTTCTATTTTTTCCTATTCATCAAACAAATTAAGTCAAAACATGAGAACTTGACAGTGCCTCATGAAAAAGCAATTGTTTGATTTACTGTCTCAAAATGTGTCCCTTATTCAGTGCTTATTTAGAACGAACAAACAAAAAGGATAATAAAGAAAGCACAGGAAATTGTTTAAGTCAATATTATGTGTAAAAATGTGCTGGAAAACATTGGAAAGCATAGAAGAACTTTGTCATGTCCCAAAATATGTGATGTCATGCTGATATAGATGTCACAAAACAAACAAACAAACAAACAAAAAAACTTCATGGTTCAGGATTCATGGTTATAAAATATAGAAATCTGAGCCTTGGAGGAATTCCCTTCAAAGGGCTCTATAAACAGTGGTATACGGCACAAAGAACAGACAGTGGCACATGACATGGATGTGCATGATGTGGGTGCACAAGGCGTGGTGACTGATGTCCAGCAATGTACTTTATGTACACTTTATAAATATGGGTAGGAATAGGAGGATCACATCTACTGATAACGTATATCAGTTGGTATGATAGGGGCGGGTGTCATCAGGACCGGGCAAATCGCCTCTTTGACCTCCCTTTAAATGCAGTACCATCTCTGTGTCACAAACCTAACAATTTCACAATGAACAGATGATTCTGGAGCAGATCCTGGAAGAAGGCCAGGAATCAGATGTCCTTGTGTGGAAGGAGCAGAAATGTATGAACAAATGTACAACACCTTAAATTAAAGATCATAGAAAATTGAAGATAACACATTTGGTTCCAATGTTACACTGGTCCCAGGAGAACTGTTGTCTAATGTAGGACAGTTAAAATATAATGGGTGAAAAACAAAACAGAAGTTGGAGGCATTCAGCAAGGACAATTTAGCTATATAAGGGTCATCCTCAACCAGTTTCTGACATTTACTGAGGATACAGCCGCCTCCACAAGCACACTCTGTGCATGATTGTGCATACTGACAGTCCTATGTTGGAGGACAATAATATCAACATTGACACATGTGTCACAGGTGAATGAAAATGTATGTAGTTTCGGGTAAACTTCTAAACAGGATCTGCGTATGCATGCATCAGATGGCAAGTCACCAAAATACCAAACAGGCACAAGCAAGAATAAAATGTGTGAAGCTAACACTGGCAAAGTGGCACAGAGCCCAAAGTCTTTTCCAAGCAGACATATGAAGATTGCATGAAACTTTAATGATCCCAATGGAGAAATCAGGTCATTGCAGCAGCAGAAAATTGGATGTAAGAGCAGAGCAAATAACATACGAAGGATAACACAAGTAAAGCATCTTTTCTGCCAAATATACAGGTCACCAAATGTTGCAATATATAGATCCACTGTACAGTAAGCAGCATCTGTTCATAAATGTGAAAAATGTGCATCATTGGCTCTCCACTCCATCGGAATGACTAGCACATGTGCAAGCGAGCATTGCTAGCTGTGTTTTTTAGACTTTGTTGAAGCTACAGTGAGTTGTATGCATACATAAATGCAAATTGTTAGCCACTCTCATTTCCAGACCTTATTTACAAGTGGAAGCAAGGGATTTACAGAAGCATGTAAAGAAATATGTACAAGTTGTGCGAATGGACCCACATGAGACTTGTGCCAATATGGAAGATTTACAGAGTAGTCCTGAAAATAAGAACAAAGAAAAAAATGATCCAGAGCAGTTCACAAATATAATGCAGGTGCCCAGGCTTCAACGCCCACATACTTGACTAATGATGCATTACAGTAGCTAGAAGACCACTGGCATAGAGGAGGCTGTCCTTGCTACATCTCGGGGCGATGAGGGGTTAAGGGTGATCTATCGCTGTGCAAGCTCATTGTAAGGAGAGTTGGAGCCTTTGTCCAAAATGGAGTTGGGAACTCATTCACCTGTACCTTGTACATCCTATCCGTGCCTGTCTTCATCATCACCTTGATGTTATCTCCCTAGGACACAACAGCAAAGAACAGAGTGCTGGTGCTGACTAGGTGAAAAGGTGTAGGGTCGACAGTGGATGATTTATATACTTCAAAGACAGTGGATAATATAACTACAGGTCAATGAAAGGGTAGCCCTTGTGCTCCACTGTTTCTGAAGCAAATACCTCACATGCATCAAACAGACCTGCAAGGTCTCGATTTTATGAGAGCCCTGTAGTGCTGCATGTCACGTATTCCTGTGTTATGGGTCATAGGGGAGCGAGGCAGGTGACATACACACAGCTAACATAGAAACTGAAATGAGTAGCGCAGGTATTTCTATCGAAGCCAACATTTCTGGAGGATTGTCTGGATGGTATCCGCAACATGGCAGCAACAGAACATGAAATAATTGTGACGAAAGTAAGAACTGATGAATGAGACAAATGAATAAATGAATAAATAAATACATAACTGAAACACATACTACTCTTGCTATGGTAAGGAAATTATTTCTACAAATGTTATAGTGGCAATGTAAATCTCATAAACTTTCCACTTTTAGGTCCAAAGTAAGATCCACTGGAGAAAATACTGATGCCCCTTCATCAAATGACTCTGGGCACAAAAATAAATGTGAAAACAAACAATTTCTTAAAGAATGGTAGGCAATTTCACATAACTTTGTAATAAGGAATTATACTTAGAAACAATACAATAATTAAATACATTTTAGAGACACTGGTTTTTGATTTTTAATGATATTGGGGGTAAAAAAGAAGAAAGAATGTATAGAGTTTTGGAAAGTTTGCAAACTGAGCTGTCAGTGATGACTACCCACAAACAAATGGGCCTTTATATGAGGGAATTCAATGGTACTTTATTTTTCTAATGATTTGTACCTCTGGTCAGAAAGGTGAGGGACAGGCTGCGTACAATAATACCTCTGTTGCCTACTAAAATCATAATGATAAATCATTTTAATGTTCTGTGAAGAGGTTTTATTCTCAGACTCATTTGTTCTGAGGAACCTGCACACACACACACACACACGCACGCACGCACGCACGCACGCACGCACGCACGCACGCACACACACACAGACACACACAGACACACACACACACACACACACACACACACACACTCACACACACACACTACACAAACCGGATGGGTTTTCATACTTGGATACTGATTGAGTGAACAGCACTACGTAGTTACTGCATTGTTTATCAGAGTCAAATAAAGCATGCTAATCTGGGCCTGCCAGTCACAGCAGAACTGAAGCAGAGAATAGAAAGCTCTATCTCTGATCTCCATACCCAAACACACATATGCATGTGGACAAACACATACATAAATACATGTGCACACATATCGACACATGAACACACACTATGCAATCAGGTGGAAAATTGTTTAGTGTTGATTTAGCGTGTGTGTGAGAGTTAGGGAGAGAGAGAGAGAGAGAGAGAGAGAGAGAGAGAGAGAGAGAGAGAGAGGAGTGCAGTACGGAGGGACTTACAGAGGGAAAGTGACAGTGTGAGGGAGGAAGAGCAGGGGCTCTCTGTGTGAGTGTTTAAATGCTCATGACAGCCTGTTATCTGTTCCCTCTCTTGCACAGTTTGCTTTCACAGATGATCGTCCACTACTTTTCATAAATGTAATTCTCCTTTAGATTTTGTTCACAGAGGTTTTACAAATGAGCAATAACATCTCTCAGGCCAACAAGAAAGGTCAGCAGGCTGTGTGGATTGCCTGTGACACATATTGACCAACCATATCTAAATGCAGCTAAAGCCTTCTTACAAGCTTGCTGAGTTTGTGCTGCACATTTTTTCCCATTAAAACAGAGAATCCAGCAGCAGTAAGAGGTTCAGACTTTGATAAAACTAGGACAGAAGTTAGGTTTAAGGAGCATTATTTGAACACTGATTTTAAAAATCCAGATTCACCATTTAATTTTAAACAGCGAACGCATTATTGTTTGCCCTCCATAAATAATAGATGGTACAATGACTCATCACACATTTCTGAGGCAAGTATAAGAGTTGAGACTCTTAAAACACCACAACTGCACCATGCATTTGCCATCAGCATTTGCAACTGTCTTCTATGGTGAATACAGTGCAAACAAAATCATCTCATTTGCTGGGTACATTATAAATCATACAGTGTCAAAACAAGCCTTTGATAGTGTAATCTCTCCATTGTATGCTTTCTGTCAGAGATTTCCTGCTGGAGTTGTGTTTCAGGAGGTATGAAGCAGAATGGTGATTTAGTGATTTTTAATTAAGGCCGTTGGTTATGTCTTTGGCTTGATTATAACAGTATGGCACCGCGCCGTTTGCGATGGAAGAAAGAAGCTGCTCTCTCGCATCGCTTCTCATTAGAGACACTCCCGGGGCCTCATCAAAGACCCCCCCCCCCAATCCTTTCCCTCACTTCCCTCTCTCCCTTCTTCCATCGTGCGCCGTTTTCCCAGTACACTGCTCCCTATAGCTTCAGGACATGCTTAACAAACACACCAGCAAAACACTCCTTCTGATGCTAACTTTTCACCATTTTGCCCTACCACAGAAACAAAATCACAGGAACTCTCTTCCTTTGCAAAGTTTGCCCTTGCTTCTTTCCCATCATGTGAGGATTTCATTGATGGATGTTTGATCTGTACAGCATGAAATACAATCCAGGGGTCTTTACGCTTATATTGTGCTTGAAAACGGGGGCTTGGGGGAGAGAGAGAATCATGCTTGGTCCCCTCATTGAGTAAAACAAAATAATAACAAAAACAAAAACAAAATACAAGCAGAGTCACCATACTTTGTAGCCTCCGTATTAACTACCACTGCATGTTTTGAGCTGGTAAGACAAGCTTGGAGCAAAATGTGCTGACAATTTCCCCACTTATGCATTGTAAAAATCACACACGCATTTTACTTTTATAAAGCAACAGATGAATGATGCATGTGAAATTGACTTGTCATGCACCTATAGGATAGCTGTGTGTGAATTCCTTTTTTCTATCTCCACTGGCTATACAACAATAGACTCCTTCCTTACATGAGCCTTTCTCCCTTAAGATATCAAATAAGGATTATTGACATGAAGCTAGAAGATACCCCATGAGAGGTATTGATTTTTTTGTCTTCAGAAATTGAGTAGTCTTTCTTGTTCTCTGGCTTCACTAACACATGAAAGGTCCTGGAGGTATGAAGTAAAGCCCGGTCTATCTATTATTAACCACATTGATACCGCTGTGGCATCATAACAGCACCACGCAGGGTTAAACGGTTTAACTGACCGCAAAAGCCTATCCATTCACCGACCCATTCACTGAGTCAACTTCAAATCCAGCCAAAGGGTGTTGTAAGAACAGACAAAAAAAAAAAAAAAAAAAAAAAAAATCTGTGAAATCACATGTTGCTTGATTTGTGATAGGCAGTACATTTTGGTGTCTTAAAATTGAAATAATGAGCTGCAGGGCAAACATATCCTGTCTCTTTCTCCCTCTCTCTCTCTCTCTCTCTCACACACACACACACACACACATATAAACTCTTTCATTATCCAACCACAGAAACTCTGGCTCTGTTGCCAGCTCATGAATCATGTCTTGTGTCCCTCTTGGGGACCCATCGAGGAAAAACTAGAAATGGTGAGGCAGGTGGAGAGGAGCAGGAATGGAAGAAGAACGGGGGAAACTGAAGAAAGAAAGTGTCTTTCTTTATAGCAGACCTGGGTCAAATAGTATTTACACTTTTTTTAAAGGTTTATTTTAGCCTGGTGAAGCACCAGATGGGTGGCACTTGTGTGGGACATAGTGCTGCAAAGTCTAGACAATCACTTTAAAACATCTGGAAGTGAATTTAGCATTTATTTTTCTGTGATCGACTAAATGTACTTCTTAAATGGCCTGACTGAAAACGCTCAAACTAATCAAGTCAAAACAAATGCTAAAAATTGTTTTCTCATACTGACACAAAGCTGCTTTACACTAAATATTCTTGTTTGGATTGAGGAGGTGTAAGGATCTTAAGATAAACACTGTCTCTTGACAGAGACAGTAAAGTCAATTAAGAAATTAAGAAATTGCCTCTTGGAAAGTCGATGAAGGCAAAGAGCATTGCCAAGTGGACTAATTATCATAGCTGAAGACTGCCAGACAGTAAAAGCTTACTGAGGTGGCAATGGTCCGGGTGGACTGCCTGCACGCCTGTATGTGTGGAGTTAAGAGCATGTTTATTTAAGGTCTAGTCCAAGCATGTGTACAAGTGTGTTTGTGTGTGTACAATATATAGTCTTTGTACATTTCCCTAATTGTAAAATTCACACTCTTTTCTTTCAAAGTTGAGTGTATATTGTATAAGAATATACACCATGCAGAAAATCTGAAAATCAGAAAAAATGCATTATTTGATTGAGTGTCTTTGCATTTTACTATCAATTTTTCATACTTTATGTTTAGGTGCAGTAACTGAGATGGTTTGATTTGATGGTTTGACAGAGAGACAGATGTCCATTTATTTATTCTGCATGGTGGTTTCACCTTGAACAATATCTTCCTTTACGCCATGGGCAGCTTCTGCAGTGTTCAAGAGAAATCTACGTTTAGCTCAACCCATTAACTCTTAAATGTTTAATTCCCATTCTGAACTAGCACTTTTTTGTTTCTTTTCCACCTCCCTC
Source organism: Myripristis murdjan (assembly GCF_902150065.1). Lineage (NCBI taxonomy): Eukaryota > Metazoa > Chordata > Actinopteri > Holocentriformes > Holocentridae > Myripristis > Myripristis murdjan. The sequence goes on from NC_043982.1 coordinate 25,412,801, forward strand.
AGTTGTTAGATTGCTTGCTTGTTCCTTGGCAATTTAAGCTGTTTAATTTTCACCCCTGCTCTCCCTTCCTCTGCCATGCCTTTGATTACTCCTTGCCATGCTAGAATTACAAATGGCCTCTGACTAGACACTTCAAGGAAGAGTGGGTGTGAATGTCAATGGGATGGTAGCTTTGCCAAACTGAGCTTGATCCTTTCTTGTCTGATGTTGGCAGGATGGCAAAGCCGTTGGTGTCATAATTATTTCACTTTGCAACAATTTTTTATCTGCTGCATAACTATCCATTTGAAGTGAAAAGCGAAACAGAAATAAAAAAAAAAACAACGTTATTGATAGGTCTATACATAGTATTGTACTATTAGTAGTAGTAGTAGTAGTAACAATCTGGTGAGAACTTTGCTCTCAGTGAATTCTTTGTAAGCTGGCAAGGTGGGATAGTGCTCCCTTTTTTCAACATTAGAAAAGCACACCACTTAATATTCTCAAGATGGGATATAGGGTGGTTAAAGTTTTATTTTTTATCATTCAGAACTTCAGAGAAGAAAAGTATTTACATTGAAACTTGGCTCACAGACTAGCCGAGTGTGCGAACATAAGGCACCAAAGGGCTTATGAACTGGTGCTTCATTCTTCATCCTGCAGGATATATTCCCTTCTCTAACTTCACCTCCTGAAAAATGGAAAAGGAGGAAAATTGCCACCAGGCTCATGGATTGTGTTTTTTTTTTTTTTTTCCTTGCCTTTGGTTAGTCTGAACACATAATGCAATCTTACATAAGCCTGCCTCTGCCCAGGGGCAAGCCCTTGCACAAACACATTTCCATGGTGTGAAACACCTCGCTGCCACCCAGCATTCAAATTTGATGAACAATTTGAATGAGCTGGTTCACAAATCGTGACAGCGCGAATCTGAAAATCAGGGTTAGACTGAACCAAGTATGTATGTAAATAAATTATTTAATTCAGGGGTGTTTTTCCATCACAGGTCTGAGAAAGAAAGAAAGAAAGAAAGAAAGAAAGAAAGAAAGAAAGAAAGAAAGAAAGAAAGAGGGAAGAAAGACAGAAAGATGAGTGTATAAGACTACATGGTGTGTAGAGTGAAGTGTCTCGGGGACATTGTATATCTCACAATGTGGCCTAATTATTTTCCATTTTGTAGTTTTGCTATGGGGTGGGAGAGAGAGAGAGGGAGAGAGAGATAGAGAGAGAGAGCAAGGGGGGGAGAGGTAGGATGGATGCTAGCTAATTGATGTCAGAGAACATAGTAAACTATGCTTTTTCCATTCTCTCTCTCTCTCTCCCTCTCTCTCTCTGTCTTTCTCTCTCTCCCTCTCCCTCTCTATTCCTCTGTTCCTCTCTCTATTCACAGCAAATTGCTCTGAGACCTATGAAGCTTCTCCAGCAGAGCTCTCACCTGGGAGCTGGCCTTGGTCTACGATCTATGCCTCCTGCACTTCTAACTTTATGTGCGTTGCCATCAGCTCAGCCAATTAAGCCTCTTGTTCTCCTGAAGTCCCTGCCTATCCCCTAACACTAGTTTTTGGAAATGAAAATAAGGCAAAAGGTTTTCCCTAATGCCAGCAAGGGAGAGTCCCTGCAGGTCTGTGACTGTCTTCTGTTTGGGCATGTCAGTGATCTGATGTGTTCTTCATTTGCTGCTTAAAGAGTTAAAATAATGTTTACCTCTGACCCCACCCCCCACCAAAAAGAAAGTCTCTTTTTTTGTCATACCAAGTTAATGAGGAGCCTTGTCAACTAGGCTATTCAGACCAGTGTCTCAAACTATCACCCGTCTAATTATGCATAGTGCCCGGACTTGCATGGAGATGGGAATATTACAGGACACTGCAGTATTAACCCCTTGAATACTACACCCATTATGTGTAAATTGCAGTCAAGCTCTGAGGGGAAGGCGAGATGCAGCAAGCCTATTAAGCCCAAGGTTTTTAATGGTCCCCTCAGAGAATAAATTGGAACTCCATTTGGTCCAGATGGGGCTACAGCTACTGTAACTCAACACAATTGTATGTATAAAGACATATATATGCTGTAGTGTTGTATGCCCCCCCCCCCCCCCCCCCCCCCCAAAAAAAAAAAAAAACAAAAAACATGCATCTCTTATTGAGATCCTCACTTGCCTCTGAGAAGCTGATGACTCAGCTGAAGAAAAGCAAAGCAGGAATATTGAAAACAGGCCTTCTTTGAGGGCTACACGTGGCAGTGTCCTGCATTTTCTGGTCTGTTAAAAGCTGTTCCCTATACTGCATTTGACTGCTTACATGAGCTCTGTGGACTGAATGTCCCCCTCTCATATAAAAGTTTCATCTAAACTAACGGTCAGTCAGCATTCTTATTTTCCTTTTGAAATGTAAGGGCATGTTCAGAGAGAGAGAGAGAGAGAGAGAGAGAGTGAGTGAGAGAGACAGACAGAGAGATAGTCACAAAAACTGGGGAATGTGCATGATTGATTCCTGCAATATACACACATGGACGCAGAAATGTACACACATGCACACACCAAATGCACACACCTCACTGATAAATGAGTAAAGAACAAGGTTATATTTCATAGAGCCTTTTTAAACTATAAATATGATCATTACAACATAGTTATGCTGGATGACAGCAAACTTTAAGAAGAGATTTGCATGTTTGAGCTGTTCCTGTTCAGACTTGGACTAGTCAGCATAGGTGAATTATTTTGCTTGCATAGGCCTCACTGTAGTTTTTACATTGGCTTATTTGTCCCTCCCAGTGGTATCAGAGAAACTCAGGTACTGGATTTTTACCCTTCTCATGTCTTTCTGGTGAGTTTTGATTCAGTTTGACTGCACATGAAAACTGAACTGGATTCTTTTGGTCTTAAGGGACATTACAAAATCAGGAATTATTTTCTATTCTGTCATTTCAATCATATGAAATCAATGACAGAAATTTTGGCAGCATTTTATTTTACAGTATGGTAGACACCTGCTATATGTAATTATGTTGCAGTAATTAACTCACACCTTGTATTAATAATCTCAAAAGACTTCATTCAAAGCAATATCACTCATTACCAAATGAGTTATCAAACAGTTAATAAGTCATTGTGGCAGTAGGACTGTAAGATAAATAGGGACTACACAACACTTTGTGGTGCAAACAGTGGTACATCCAAAAGCTCTCACCTAAGGGAACAATAATGCTTGTAAATGCAATGTTACGTCATGCTACTATTTTTTACGAGTGTTTGGTGCAGTACATCCACCAACTTTGGCTGTATTATAGCATTAGATAATTTCGCTTTTTAGCCACTATTCATAGCAATGGTAGTGTGGACAGTGGGGAAAATGCAGACTTTCTTTTGTGCTTTACCCTGGTAGTCTGTGAGATTGCATTGTCACTTTTCAGCCCTTTTGTGCTGAAGTACACCTCTTGATCTTTTACAGATGGAGGCATCTAATCTATTATTTCTGCACTTTACTCAACAAGGCTGGTTTTCCTAGACTGCAGTACCCAGGCCAGGTGAAGTTAAAAAAAAAAAAAAAGTTATCGGTAGTGATGTCGCTCCCCTTCCCCGTGTAAGGCTCAATCTTCTTTAGTGCTTCACACACTCATGCTTGCTGACTGCACTCTGCATCTCTGCATGCCCAGATAAGGTGAACCATTCACAAAATACAGGGCGTTCACAAAGTCTCTTTACAATTTAAAAAATCTATTACAAAAGCAATTGATGAGATATGTTAATCAGATTTGTTCTATGTACTCAGTGGTTATCAAAGTTTTTAATCACATGGGACATCAAAGACCTGAAGCAAAAGATCACTGATGCCATTGCCACCATTGATAGGGCTATGCTACAGCGAACATGGCAAGAAATCGAGCACCCTCTTGATGTGCTTCATGCAACTAATGGTGTCCATATAGAGGTGTATTAAATGAGGCAAAAAAAAATTAAATATCTACTCCTCATTTTGTAATAATTTCCACAGATTTGTCTATTCATTTGCCTTTGTAATAAATTTGTTAAATTGAAAAGAGACTTTATGGACACCCTGTACCGTGTCCATATCAGCAGATAAAAGCCAAAACTTTATACTGAATCCTCAGCTTTATTTGCCATATATCAGTTGAAGTACAACAGCTGTTTTCTGGAATAGATTTCTCAAAATACATTCCACTGTTTTGGCAACATTTCAAATTGGACTTCTTGTAGGCCATGTGTATATGGTTTCGTAATGCAATGATGCCCCTTCAGCTTGTGTTTTTTAAAGAATATTGCAACTATTGCTTTTTGGGGACAAAATCACGAACACAGCACAGTGCTGCAATCTTAAAGAGCTGTTAGCATAGCCACAAGTGAGCATCTCTCTCCTGTATGATGGACATATGATCACAAGGTCAGAAACCAGGCTCACGGAGAGTGGATTATATGACAGGAGCTGGCAACTTCCTAAACTAGTAAATACTTGTCTGAAGGGGAAATAAATGAGGGTAATCTGTACAGGATGCTGGGGAAAAAATCAGCAATAAATGAGGCAACACTTCGATGATTAGGGAATAGGAATGTGCAACCTGATCTCACAGAAATCCGTGAAATGAGCACGACCTCTTAACAACGCATTGCGTGCTCCTGGCACATAACCTGTTATAATTACGTCTGGCCACCACAGAAACAGCGTCCACTGAAAGTCAATTAGGATCCGTGTCGTATGGCCACCACGCAAACGCTGTCCACTGAAAGTCAATTTCACGTGGGTGGTAGTTCATAGATCCCGGAAGTGCAAATTTAATCAAAATAAAATAATAAAATAAAAAATAAAAATCGCCAGTTTTCTAGACTAGGCCTACCATATTGACCCGCATAAAAGACGACCCTGATTTTAAGATGACCCCTCTTTTTCAAGACCATTTTTTGGAAAATAGGCTACTTTTTATATGGACAAAATCTTGTTTGAATAAAAAAGCCACCGGCCTGCATCAGGCGGGTCGGTCGCGGCACCGGCTGGTACCGCGCCCACCCGGTCAGGTCTGCGGGATCTGACAGGTGAGCGGTCAGTGCCGCGGTCGGCCCGCCTGGTGCTATGGCCGGTAGGAGTAGTATCTAACATGGAAGGGCGCAAGCCAGTAATTTCGCCTAGGGCGGCACACAGGCAGAACCGCCACTGTATAGTTTATAATGTCATCATTTTCATATTTTTCTAGTCCACAAAATCACATTTTAAGCCATTTTGAAATCAATGAACGAAATTTTATTTTAATCTGAAAAACACCGGCGTTACCAAGGCAACGCGCTTCATGCTACCTGGTGACTCCCGGCTTCTCGGCTTCAAAGACGTCACGCCGTGGGTGGTGGTTCATAGATCCCGGAAGTGCAAATTTAATCGGTATTCTGAAAAAAAGGTCTGATTATTAGCCATAACGTTGTAACCACCCAAGGCAGACTTACCACGAGCTATGAGGATGTGTAACGATGGCATGTGTCCACAAGTCCCGTATAATATCAACTTTATTTTAAGAAAACACGTTTTATTTGCGATATCATATCACGGAGAAGCACTACATTACCCATAATCCTAGTGTTTATCAGCGACGTGTCTGAATCGACAGCTTTCATCAATAAAGTCAATAAAATCTAATAAAGTGCATGAAAGTTGATAATGTGCTGATATGTTACGCCATTGAACACAACCCTTTCAGTCAGCGAAACAGAGCGGGTGGACAAACCGTCGGAACACGTCAAAAATAGCACTAAAGATTTATATAGTCTATATATATTTTTTTTTTTTCATAACACATCTTTACTCGTGGTATAAACATAGGCTACATGTTAAGGTTATGCTTTTGCTGTTGAAAAACTACCGTATGTATGGTTTTTAAACCTAAATTCACAATGTTTATCCTAACCCGGAAGAGGGGTACCAGAACTACAATTCGTGCAGAGTTGCAACACACAGAGCTGTACTGCGCCATAGCTTTTGTAGTTCTAACATGTTATGTCTATTATATGAAGTGGTGATCACTAATTTTGCAATCTTAATCAGAGTTTTTGGGTGTGGGAAGAACGCCTGAATGGTCAGATTTTAATTTTTTTTTTCTTAAGATAGTGAAATCATGTTTTTTCCATGTTTTGACACTAGTCAGTGGCGCCCCCTATTGGTTTGCCATCGGACATGATAGTAGAGGTCAAGAGCTTTCCAAAAATGTTGACCCCATGTCTGTGCCATTTTTTGTTGCTGCACTGTATGCCTTTAAAAGTGTCTCAGGTGGCCATATTAAGTTAATGGGAAAATCTGAAATATGAAACATTGAGTATTTTATGGGGAAAAAAAGCTTTGAAATGGTCCAAATTGAAAAGTATGACTGTGTATATGACTAACATCAATATTCTAAATAAATTTGGCCATTACATACCCCCTTAAAGAAGTTTGACTGATTTTATCAAGCTTGGCCCTAAAAGAGGTCTGCAGATGTATACCTGAGACAGCCTTGACTTGGAGCATGATGAAAATCAAACTTTGTCACAGAACAACAATGAAGACATCGTTTGAAAGGTCTTGACCTATGGAGTAACATATCTCAGTGTGAGACCAGTGGGCAGTTCCTGCTCCCCACAAGTGCCCTTAGAACCTTGCACCTGAGACACTTTTAAAGGCTTACAGTGCAGCAACAAAAAATGGCACAGACATGGGGTCAACATTTTTGGAAAGCTCTTGACCTCTACTATCATGTCCGATGGCAAACCAATAGGGGGCGCCACCGACTAGTGTCAAAACATGGAAAAAACATGATTTCACTATCTTAAGAAAAAAAAAATTAAAATCTGACCATTCAGGCGTTCTTCCCACACCCAAAAACTTTGATTAAGATTGCAAAATTAGTGATCACCACTTCATATAATAGACATAACATGTTAGAACTACAAAAGCTATGGCGCAGTACAGCTCTGTGTGTTGCAACTCTGCACGAATTGTAGTTCTGGTACCCCTCTTCCGGGTTAGGATAAACATTGTGAATTTAGGTTTAAAAACCATACATACGGTAGTTTTTCAACAGCAAAAGCATAACCTTAACATGTAGCCTATGTTTATACCACGAGTAAAGATGTGTTATGAAAAAAAAAATATATATAGGCTATAGACTATATAAATCTTTAGTGCTATTTTGACGTGTTCCGACGGTTTGTCCACCCGCTCTGTTTCGCTGACTGAAAGGGTTGTGTTCAATGGCGTAACATATCAGCACATTATCAACTTTCATGCACTTTATTAGATTTTATTGACTTTATTGATGAAAGCTGTCGATTCAGACACGTCGCTGATAAACACTAGGATTATGGGTAATGTAGTGCTTCTCCGTGATATGATATCGCAAATAAAACGTGTTTTCTTAAAATAAAGTTGATATTATACGGGACTTGTGGACACATGCCATCGTTACACATCCTCATAGCTCGTGGTAAGTCTGCCTTGGGTGGTTACAACGTTATGGCTAATAATCAGACCTTTTTTTCAGAATACCGATTAAATTTGCACTTCCGGGATCTATGAACCACCACCCACGGCGTGACGTCTTTGAAGCCGAGAAGCCGGGAGTCACCAGGTAGCATGAAGCGCGTTGCCTTGGTAACGCCGGTGTTTTTCAGATTAAAATAAAATTTCGTTCATTGATTTCAAAATGGCTTAAAATGTGATTTTTGTGGACTAGAAAAATATGAAAATGATGACATTATAAACTATACAGTGGCGGTTCTGCCTGTGTGCCGCCCTAGGCGAAATTACTGGCTTGCGCCCTTCCATGTTAGATACTACTCCTACCGGCCATAGCACCAGGCGGGCCGACCGCGGCACTGACCGCTCACCTGTCAGATCCCGCAGACCTGACCGGGTGGGCGCGGTACCAGCCGGTGCCGCGACCGACCCGCCTGATGCAGGCCGGTGGCTTTTTTATTCAAACAAGATTTTGTCCATATAAAAAGTAGCCTATTTTCCAAAAAATGGTCTTGAAAAAGAGGGGTCATCTTAAAATCAGGGTCGTCTTTTATGCGGGTCAATATGGTAGGCCTAGTCTAGAAAACTGGCGATTTTTTATTTTTTATTTTATTATTTTATTTTGATTAAATTTGCACTTCCGGGATCTATGAACTACCACCCACGTGAAATTGACTTTCAGTGGACAGCGTTTGCGTGGTGGCCATACGACACGGATCCTAATTGACTTTCAGTGGACGCTGTTTCTGTGGTGGCCAGACGTAATTATAACAGGTTATGTGCCAGGAGCACGCAATGCGTTGTTAAGAGGTCGTGCTCATTTCACGGATTTCTGTGAGATCAGGTTGGAATGTGATAGCATAGCACAAGGAGAAAAAATATTGGCTGCCTGCCTACCAAGCTCTGGTTATTGTGCCCAAGGGTTGCTACACTAATATTAGCCAGTCTACTTTAGCTCGACCAGTTCATGGGGATGAGTCACAGGATGACAAAGATTTGCAGGCCCACATCTACAAATGTGCTTCTGATTTAAAAATGGTGCGAGACATCCTGATTGGAAATTAAAACTTGGCAAGAAAAAATTCTTTAACCCTTTCATGCATGAATTATGAAATCACTGAGGTGGATTTTTTTTCAATGTTTTTTTTTTTACCCACAAGCAAGACTTAAAACAAATGAAATTGATTTTTTTTTCAAAATTATTTATTTTGTCAGAGATACACAACTGTCCACTGTAGTGGACACCGCGCATGAATGGGTAAAAAATTTAGTAGTAAATGTTCTTTTTTTATAGAAACCTTTTTTTATACAGCTCAAACAGAGAAAACATTATGGTAACTGATCATATACACAAGGTTCAATGTAAAAACAGCTCACAAAAGTATTAACAATGTGGTTACCACCAGTAACTGTGAAAACGTAACTATTTCTATCATTGATTCTGGTATTTCTGTGATCACCCTGTATAACTGTCTCCTCTCCTGTCTGTCCTGATCCTGTTTTTTTTTTTTTTTTTTTTTTTTTTTTTTTTAGAACATAAAGGAATTGGACATTGGACACCATATACACTTATCTACCTAGAAACATATATTGTAAAGTTCAGTCAAGGGGAGACAATATAGGCAAAAATGCTATTTCCTGCACCTGTCAATTTTAGCTAACTTTGCTTTCTATAATTTCATTCTATATCAGATTATTAATGCGAAGGAAATGCACAACAGCCTTGGCTATGTGAGTCTGTAGATTTTAATTATTTTATTTCCTATTTTATGATTCAAGGAATGACAGAAAAAAGTGAGCTGAGTTCCTCTATAAAACCTTCTGTAGACTATCTGACAAAAAAACGAAACAATACTTGTGAATCAGGTCTTGTCCATTGTAGAAATACATGCAAATGAGTGTATTTACATAGGAAATTAGCATATATGGACATAAAATATAAAAAACTTGTAATACAAAACATATTTCCATGACTTAGGCAAGCAGTTGGGAAAATTTCATGCTGATAGCTGTTCGATAAAAATGTTACCCTAATTTTACCCTATTTTTACTGGTAGTTTCTTATTGTTATGTTGGAATATATCATAAATAATACAATATATTGCATATTTACAATTAACAAATTCATTTTTAATAATATTTAGATAGTAAATACCATATTAGAAAAATAATTACAGCTACTTTAGCAAATTCACACATAATGTCCTTGTAATCAAAATATAACCATTGGTGCAACAAGCATATCTCAGTTATGATTGTTGATAGAGACAGTTATTAAATATACAATACAGAGTAGATTTAGTTTGGAGTACGTACTGCAAATCCTGTGTTTTTAAACAGTGTTTGAATATGCGTCCACTGTAGTGGACCATATCAGCCCCATTTTGACATCTTGTTACAATTGAATCTGTCTGTTACAAATATCTATTGTATAACTGTATACAGAATCTACTTTGTTGGGTTAGAGGCCAAGGATAGCTAAAAATGTTCCAAAAATGTGAAAAATGCACTGTGACACTTGAAAGCTGCTTTACATAGATCATTCCTTTTTGTGAAATACTGACTTACGTTCACTAAAATTACTATAAATCCATTCAAATTTGCACTCTTTAGTGGAACTAATTTTCCAGGCGTATGCAAATTCTGCTCAAAGGCTCTGTTCAGCTTTTGTTGTGAGTGGTTCTGATTGACAGCTTAGATAGCAGAACTCATAATCAGTACTGTCATCATAGCAGTGAAATGGTAAAATTCAGAAAGGCAAGCGGCAGCCGGTTATGCACATGATGGGAATACCTATACATAGCAACTGTGAGCAAGTGTCACAGAGCAGTTTCACTTTTGTTTTCCTTTTTTCTTTTCTTTTTTTTTTTCTTAGCATGAATGGCTTTCTAGAAAAACACCATGAATGCTGAAAATGTAGCATTTCACTGAAACAAGTGACACTGCTAACTACATGTAGCCAGCGGCAAGGCAAGGCAGTCAGCTGTAAGCAGGCTACATAACTGGCAAGGAGATAAGCATGCTGGCTTTTTTTTTTTTTTTTTTTTTTTTTTTTAAATGTAATACAGAAAAGTGGGCAACATTGCTTCAATAAATTCTGATATTAAATATTTACTACAAACATTCAAATGTGCAAACAAAAATATGGCGAAGCACACACAGGTGTTTTGAGGTAGACCAAAATGCAGTAAATCAGACAGAATCAGCTGCTGCTCTGAAATGTTGTGATCTCTTGCTGAAATAACATATTTATGGGCTAACTAAGCTGACACGAGCAGTACCCTGGAAATTTTTTCACAGGAATTATTTTGATTACCAATCTGATGCGGAAAATTCACTATGTTCCTTCACTTTTTGTTTTCATTGCACTGCTGTTAACCCTTTATAGGGCACTCATTGAAATACTTTGAAATTCAAAAAAACAACCCTAGACTGTTATTAGAGAACATGCCAGGACTTTATTACTTCTATAAAACTTTTCTAAAATTTTCATTTTGTAATAGAAAATCAAAGCCATTGAGATTGGTCAAATGCCACAATCATGTGACCTGGGATGTAGAGCAATCTTTGCTGATTGGCTGGGTGAAGACCAAATGATTATTGAACTAACTGAGACAGGGGATGGGCCTGATATGTAAAATTTCTGAAATTACCAAAAATAGTCACTTGCCCTATAAAGGGAGATAGACATTATTATTATTATTATTATTATTATTATTATTATTATATTATTTAGTTTTAGTGTTTTACTCTTCTGTTCTTAATCTGTTCCTTCCTTCCTTCCTTCCTTTATTTATTTATTTATTTTTATTTATTTGCTTCTGCATATGTGGCAGGGATTTTATGTTATTTCTACTGTGTTCTGTTTATGATCACCTATAATTTTAGCTATGTTTGCTTGGGACTGTGTTTGTTACCGTGTTTGTAGTAAGGTCTATATTATGTCAAGGTTGTTTTGTGGGGAAGAGTTGGAGAGGTGCAGTGAGTTATAAAATGCAAGACAAAACATGCAGTGAATTGATTTGACTGTTTCCAGCTCTGCATTCATGCATGCAGTGGTGGCTAGACTTACATCATGTGCTGCAGTTGCAACATAAACCTCCCGTTCAAAAATATGAGCTCTGCAGAGTCCTCATTCCTAATTAGCCTGAGCCAAACAAATAACTACAGATACATTTTCTGTGCTTACCATCAAGCTGCAAAGCTTTGGTACATGTGACCTACTTTAATGCACATCACTGGCCTAAAGACAGCCATATTTTTCCTCTGTACTGTGCATAATGAGGCACAAACATAAATCCAGCATAACTAACCAAATAAATATTACTTAAGTAAAGCATTTGTATTTACACTTGTTTCAAGTATTCTGGAAAAAGAGAGATGGATGTGACAATGTATGTATGTAATCATTATGTAATAATGCTTGTTTCTTCAAATTAAATTATTAAATCATTAAATAACTGCTTAGTGTCATTACAATGGCTAGGCATGAAGCTTGGGGCTCTAGTTTCGCAGACCTGGCGAGGCGGGGGCGTAGCGCAGATGCGCTTCGCCAACTGGGTGTGGCTAGTCGGATTTTGCAAGTTTGGCACGCTGTGCTCGGTGGCGAAAGTACTCCGCCATCCCTCCTACCGGCGCAAGGGAGGAGAGAAGGCGTGGAGTGGGTTTGAGACAGCCGATTCACATTTAACCAATCAAATGAGCCCCTGTCCTCCCCTTTAAAATGCGCTGCGCAAAGGCGTAATGAAAGTTTACACAACTGACATGGAGGTCTACTGCCGCAGGCGAAGCGGAGCCCAGGAGACCGGCGCGGAGCGGAGACTGGCGAGCAGTGCGGACACGTCACCAAAACCTCACAGGCAGGCTTCCGGAATGTCAGGCACATGAACAACGCAATAAATACCGACAAAAAACACTATTCAATGCTACTCTCACAATCAGCACATATATATATCTCCATATCAACTGTCCCGTCACAATTGATGTCAGATCAAAGGAGATTGGCACTGTTTGTGCTGATTGTGAGGTTTTGGTGATGTGCGCCAGTCAGCCAAACTTCCACTGCGCCGGCTCCACTCCGCCTTGCGCTGAAAGTAGACGTGGTTTCAGATGGCGAGCTTTTGGCACACCTCAGCGAAGCCTTTTCTGCGCGGGGTTCGCCTCACTGCGCCACCCTCCGCTGCGCCAGGAAACTAGAGCCCTTGGTGTCTGTGACAAAGGGCAGCAACTGCTCTCTGGTAGCTGTATAAAAAAATATATATGTTGAGTTTTCAGTGTTAATGTGCATTGAGCAGGAACATGCACTGGCTGTGCTCTGGTACCTCTTTCTGAAACCAGTCTGAAAAGAAGACCAAGAAGTCTATTAGCCCACTATCTCCCATATTTACCTCACTATCTCTTGTTTCTGAAAGCAGTCAGCCTTCTGCCAGTAAGGTTTGCTTGCTTTGTCGCCAACCTCATCTACTGGGTTTGCAGGTCTCTGTGCAGAGTGGTGGTGTACTAGTGATGAGCAGATCGGCTCTGACACCACCCAAATCTGCATGCATGCATTAATCATCCACCTAGCACCCACCCAAATTATTTTTTTCTCAGATTTAGAGATCCATACCTGGATGGACATCACACCAGCCTCCACCTGTCCCTGGAGGCTGTGTTGCTTTTTAAATTATGTTGAGCTGTACAAGCTTTCCAGGTGATTTCTTTATTGTGTGTTGCGACAGTTTACTTTGAAGATTAGAGTGCATGCCTCAGTAATTGTAAATGTTTCAATGTGCACGGTAATGCCACTGTGCAGACATTTAAGAAGCAAAACAAAAAACTGAAGATACAAACTTGACAGTACAGACGAAACTCTCCAGGGGAAACAGAATGAAATTTTTAGCTTCTGAAATATATATATATATATATATATATATATATATATATATTTAGACAGCTGATAGAGCTCAGGATTTAGCAGGAGGATGACTGTTTTACTCCAAACAATTTGTCTGCATGAACATGGACTGTGTGTGTGTGACCCTCTGGATCTGTAGAAAACCACAGCACATTAATTAATATTAGATCATGACTGTTTCTGTTGGTGTGTCTGGAGATTTAAATAATCAGTCATGCTGTGCCTTGTGCGTAAATATACACAGCTGCTCTCTTAGTGGGGGATGCAGCTATCATTTCTGCTGTGGGGGATCACTGCAAGTATTTAATAAACTCAACTGAGAATTTATTTCACCCACCCACAACCCAGTCACTATTAATCAGAATATTACTTTTTATGACCCAAACCGCCCGATCTGCAGACTATCCACGCTGCCCGCGAATATAACTGCAAACCACGCATCACAATGTGGTACTATTCACGTTTTCAGTTTCAGTTTCAGTTTCACGTTTCAAGGTTTTAGTAGAGTTTTGACTGACATGGTGGTGAGCAGATGACAGAAATTCCTATTGGGATGAGCTGTTCCTTGAATTCATGTTCTGAGCTGAGTTCTCAATGAATGAATTCCAGAAAGTGAGGAATGTGAAGTAGAGAACATGGGTATATGAGGACAGGCTACCAAGGACACAGAACTGACCAAAAGAAACTAGGAATGACACAATGGCACAAGAGACAGAAAAGGACTGGAGGATAGTGGATGTGCAGGGTGGGAATGATAGAGTAGGGGAAGTAAGAAAGGGGAAAATGAAAAGGAGTGGAGAAAGCTGTAGAGAACAGAAAATAAAAGACAGGAAACAGAAAAAAATGCATATAAAAAACAACAACCAGAAAAGAGAAACAAGCAATCAGAGCTCCTAGATTCCAATAGCAAAGATCTGTAATGAGCAACCCTAAGTGGCCTTCACCCATGAGACCCAGCAATTCATCCAGGAGAGAAGTTGCACAAGTTTCCTCAGTATTGCCCAGCTGGCTTAAAATGATTTCCAACCAGAGTCCCAGCTGGGATATTTATGACTACAAGTTGAAGAAGGTCCACTCACTATATGAGTTACCTGTGTATAATCTTGGCAAGATAATGAGAATTCCAGTCACCACTGCCATATATTTGCATTCAGGATGCATTATGAAAAATTCAGCTAACTCCAGGGAGTAGTCTAGATTTATGGAGAGAGTGTGATATTGAAAGTGAGGGAGAAAGTGTGAGAGATAGAGAGTTAGTCATACCCTACATGTTTTCCAAATTAATTTGGGAGAATATTTTTCAAAAAAGAGAAAATCAGGGGGAGAGAGAGATGTGAGAGAGAGGGAGAGAGAGAGAAAGAGAGATTTTGTGGTAAATAATTCTGGTAGATCTGTTGAGTGCTTGCCTGTGGTTCAGCACAGTGGTCTAGTTATGTGCAGATTGATCAGGGTTTATCGCACCTTGCCACACATGGTAAACAAGAGCCCCCACAGTTTGCTACAGCGCTAGGGATTTATTTCCTGGAACTCTCTCAAATAACACTACAAAGAGACCTTTTATTTCTATGTGCACAATGTGAATTTTACTGTCCAGATCTGTTTGTGTGTGTGTGTGTGTGTGTGTGTGTGTGTGTGTGTGTGTGTGTGTGTGTGTGTGTGTGTGTGTGTGTGTGTCTAGCCAAGAACTATTGATAAACAGTTACAAGGACCTTTGGATCATCTGGTTTGGTAGTGAATTTGTAGCCTCCGTTTCTGAACACAGCTTGTCCAAGGTCCTGCTTTTTCAGAGCCTCCATCAGTTGAGTGAGTTGCTTACCACTTAGAGCAGAGAGAGAGAGAGAGAGAGAGAGAGAGAGAGAGAGAGAGAGAGAGAGAGAGAGAGAGAGAGAAGAGAGAGAGAGAGAAAGAGAGAGGGTGCACTCCGTAATATACAGCTGAACAAAATAAATGAGTAAATTTCACTGCTGTACATGTTGAACTTAAACACTGTACATAAGAATCTCTCTGTGGTAGAACTCCTACAGGTGTGGTTCATTGTTATTACCCTCGCTGACAGCTGTGATTCATAGCACCTCCGCTCTGCTCCATGACCTTTGACAGGGGTGGGACTGTAATGAGGGCTGCATGGAGCTATTATAAATAACAACTGACATACGGCAAATACCCATCACTCAGTCACACCTCTCCAATTTGTCACACAAACTGTCTTTGCGACTCATGCACATCACTACCTGTCTTGTCTTATGCTCTCAAGCAAAGACAAGACAGCAATCTTGATGAAATGTCACCGTTACACTTAACATAGACTTTATTCATGGCAACCTTTGTTATATTTAACCTCTTCAACTCTGCTGGTCATATCAGGGGTTTGTCATCACACATGCATGCTGCACAGCTCAGCTGTGCAGCATGCATGTAGAGAGAGAGAGAGAGAGAGAGAGAGAGAGAGAGAGAGATAGATCTATCTACACTACTCACAAAAAGTTAGGGATATTTGGCTTTTGGGTGAAATTTATGGAAAATGTAAAAAGTTCACGCTACAGTGATATTATATCATGAAAGTAGGGCATTTAAGTACAAGCATATGCTGGTGATTTCCTCATCTCAAACAATTTCTTGAAACAAAAGCCAACAACAGTGGTGGATATACCACAACAAAAAATGTCAGTGTCAATAACTTGTCATGTGCCCTTGAGCATCAATTACAGCTTGACAACGACGTCTCATGCTGTTCACAAGTCGAGTTATTGTCTGCTGAGGCATGGCATCCCACTCTTCTTGAAGGGCGGCCCTCAGGACATTGAGGTTCTGGGGTACAGAGCTCCGAGCCTCTACACGGCGACTCAGCTGATCCCATAGGTTTTCTATGGGATTCAGGTCTGGAGAAAGTGCAGGCCACTCCATCTGAGGTACCCCAGTCTCCAGCAGCCGTTCCCTAATGATACGACCTCGATGAGCTGGAGCATCAAACACCTGATGTGAATTTTGCCGTTAAACTCCTTGTTAGAGAACAGCAACTTGTGCAAAAAGTACTGAAACATTGAACAGTTGGACATGTGCGTTCAAAAGTTTACAGAAGGTCCCATTAAGTTCACCTGTAAAGGTTATAATGCATTTTAGGTTCATCCTGAAATTTCACCCGAAAGCCGAATATCCCTAACTTTTTGTGAGTAGTGTATATAGATAGATAGATAGATAGATAGATAGATAGATAGATAGATCTATCTAGATAGATAGATAGATAGATAGATTATCTAGATAGATAGATTATACTAAGTTGTGGTAGAACAGAAGCATGACTGTAAATTTTTTTTAAAAAAAGCTGATTGTAGTACACACCAAACCAGTTTGTGTGTATATGTTTGTGCACAAAGCTGCAATATCCATATTTCTCTCTTGAAATCTAAATGCTGCTTCCCATTTATTTATCTTGGATTAGTCATGAAATTATGTATATGTGTCAGTAGTAACTGAAAAATGACAACAGTGAGCTGAAGTCACATTTCCATTACTCTGGTAATGAAGCCCTTGTTCAAACAATAAACAAAATATATGCAACATCCTGTTACCATGTATATCCTCACATTAAGTTAAATGATATCTTCAAATCAAATTATGCCAATAATCCATTCATGCATCATAATGCTATTCCTTCCCCAATTTGAATTGACAAGGGAAGTGAGTAAAATAAATGCATGGATCTGTCATGAGATGTGAGTTAAATGGAAATGTAGTAGGAGATAATTTTCTCGAAGAATAGGGGAGGTACAATGCTCAGTTACGTTTGGCCTATATTTGGTAAATGACAACCACATACTAAGACATTGAGAAGCCTTTTAGTATGATAATAGCCTCATTTTATTTAATGTCCTTGCAAGTGTATCAAAAGCACTGTATATCACAGGACTACGTGATTGCCATACGTATCTGTGCCACGTTTTTCATTTTAAGACAACGAGGTACTGAGAGCCTCCTTTTCAAGGCTGATTGTAATGTTGGTAAGAATAACACCACTGATTATTCTCTGAACTAGAATTATGTAGAGTTGCTCATGGTTATTTGATCACAGCGCAGAGCCCTTAAATTTCAGCCCTGCCTTTCACCTAGTTAGTTCTCCTGTGCGCAGATGTATTAAGCTGGGATCAGGCCGAACAGCACCATGTCAGATTGTGCATTCATAGTAATCTGAATTCTTGCCATGTCTTGGCTGAGAGGGGCCATGCTACATGCTTGACCCTGGCATGTTTGATCTACACAGGCATCTTTCACTCTCTAAACACTTAAAAACATTATAGACAAAAGGGGGCCTGTTGGTAATACATGTTTAAAGCTGCAAGACCATGAGCTTCATATTCAGGCACGATGCAGGGAATTTGACCATAACAAAACTGTGGTAAAATCTGGCTGAATTCCTGTATTTTGAGCCCAGCATTAGTGAATCCTTCTATCTGTGCCCTCACTAACAGCAGATAGACAAACCAATGTGTTGATTAAATATATGACTAATGAAAACTTAATGGCTCTGTTCCCTTATCTGGGAAAAGAGGTTGGAAGAGGAGTTAACACCACTGGTGCAACAGATACATTATTTACCAGTGGAATTTGGGCAGACTTCAACAAAGGTCAATCTAATCAGATTTTCTCATCCCCTTGAAAAGCAGTGCACTCCCTGCTGTGACACACTGGTGTTTTCTAATGGAGGAGATCAGACCGGCTTCTCCAGAGAGAAAGTGTTCCTGTCTGGCAGGTGCAGTCCACGCAGAATATATGGCATCTCAATACTGTGACTCGGTACAGCACCCAAACATGAATGCATATTGCACAAATATATTGCCACTATGTGCCTGTTTAAGACTAATTCATATTTCTGGAGATGGTTAAAGTCACCATATTTTCAGTGTGCAATGATGCTGATGTCATATTTTGGAGATTTAATCTGGGTATCCATATTGGATAACGTGTGCATAATTATGCGGCACTTGGCACATCCCTAAAATTAGATGGCACAAGTCTTGATGCCTTCTGATGACTACAAAAACATAATCAATCATAAGCAAAGGCTGTCATACAGATGCATGGACCATTTGGGACAAAATCTAAACTTTGGCTTGCACATACAACTACTTTACCTCGCACATACATGTATTGTGGGACTCTTTCATTTAAAGCACTGAAACACTCACACACACTACTCTGAAAACCTTTCATTCTCCATACCAAACCACTCTCATAAATACTGTGGAAAGTAAAAATGTTCTTTCTCTCTCTCTCTCTCTCTCTCTCTCTCTCTCTCTCTCTCTCTCTCTCTCTCTCTTTCTCTCTCTCTCTCTCTCTCTCTCTCTCTCTCGCTCTCTCTCTGTCTCTCGCTCTCTCTCTCTCACACACACACACACACACACAATAGTAAAATAATTTTACCCTTACACTGCTTAAATTTAACATTAACTTTACAGCACTGAAATGTAACCTCTTACATAAAGCACTGAAATTTAGCATTACACTTATACATCTGAATTGTAACCTCTACTGAAATCTCATTTTTCAACAACTTTTCATTTCAGTAAGGTCCCTGTGGTATTGTCATATGTTACATCTCACATTATGTGCCTCTAAATAAAAATCATACACAACACCTAAAAACAGAAAAGAATTACAGCTTGTTACCTGTCTAGGAGCAAACACAGAATCAAGGTTGACAACTTGGTGATTTCAGCGCAGTCATCGCATTGCTTTATCCTGTCTTCTACTATTCAAACTTTATGAAAACACTGCAATTCTTTTAGACACTAATAAACAACATGTTTATGAATGTTATATACCATTTCTGGTATATAACCACTCTTTAAATTGAGTCAAAGTCAGAAATTCTGACTTTGACTCAATTTAAGTCCTACACACTGTGCCTTTAAATAAATATATCTGATTACAGCACATTAACATTTCCACCTGCCTTGCCACCTCTGTGATAGAGCTCATTTGTAACTGAATCCCAGTTTGCCTCTCCCACACACACACACACATGCTTGCCGGTTCCCACTTACATACTGTTAACATATAGCTCAACAGGGCTGGGGAGCAATGGATTACTCAACAGGTTTACGTGAAAAATACTGCACAGAGCTTTCCGGTTCTTTGTGATCGGTCTCCCTCTTCTGGTAAATTGAATGCTTCTTCAGGTTATAAATGGTAAATGGACTGCATTTCTATAGCACTTTTCTAGTCTACTGACCACTCAAAGCGCTTTATAAGGTTTGCCTCACATTCACACACTGATGGCAGAGGCTGTCATGCAAGGTGCCTAGCTGTCCATCAGGAATGGTGAGGGGTTCAGTATCTTGCTGAAGGACACTTCAACACACCCTGGAGGAGCCAGGGATCGAATCAGGAACCTTCCGGTTAGCAGATGACAGCTCTACCTCCTGAGCCATGCCACTCCAGGTTGCTCAGATGCTTTTAAATCTTCAAACACAAATAAAAACAAAAAAGAAACATCGATAGAGTCATTATCAGATAAGGTAATTAACCATGCAATAATTTTAATTAAACAGTTCCAGTAGGAATTGAGTAGTGTGGTTGATGTAAAATGCATCACCAAAGCTCAGCTGTGAGTTTTTAGTGTCCACAGTAATGCAGAATACGAGATAAGAGTTTTATTGGTGGATGACGGAGTTCATCATCATTGTCTGAACTCACCTGGCAGTGGTATAAAAGTTTCATACTGTAGTGTTAAGCTGATTACCCCAAAACTTGGAGTGGAAGCAGCTGGGAAAAATCAGTCTTTTCTTGTTTTATTATCCAGGAACTTGTGATGAGCTAAAACACAGATTTACTGAAAATATCGGTTACCTGTTAAAGTGCCCAGGAGAGGTGTCAGATGCTGATAACTATGACAATAATGATCAGCTTTTATATTAAATAAATAATCAGATGCAAATTTTAAATGTCCCACAATTGGTGATTTATTTAAGGAACTCGACTTGAGTAAATGAATGAGAAAACACAGTTTTTCTTTAGCCAATAATTCTGGAAAAATGTAGTGCATTTGCAACTAAATGTGACTTTTGACTTTGTATTGTGTGCCATGCCATTAAATTCACACTGTGCTTATAAACAAACTGTTGCCCTGCTGCTGTCTGTATCGTGTGGCTGAAAGGCACACTGCACATCCACATGAAGTGACAACGTTAGCAGCAGAGGTCAGCGTTCACAGTGGGACTGCCCCAGGCAGGCAACCACAGCTCTGTGATGGATTAATCAGCATATCTGCAATAAACGGCATTTTGGTTGCATTAAGCACCCAATTTTACGTTTGTTACCAATGTGCTATCAAAGAATCTACTACTAGAAAGATGATTGTGATATGTTTCCAAACACAAAACCCTTTGTGTTCAGGCCTGGTCAGGTTTAAATTGTTCATAAGTCATTTTAGCTTGACTACAAAGAAGTTTTGTCATATTATGTCTGATTTTACATGGATTAGTGCTCAGGAAATACTAAGGAATGGATTTGGGCCAAGGAATATGTTGGCTCATGTCATGAAACTCTTGGAGACTTTTGGGACTGATCAAGCTTGTATTTGACATTTATGTAACTGTCAAGTGTACGACTGATCTGTATAAACTGCAGATATTCTGATTGAATTTCTGGGTCCTTTGTTACGGTCAGTTCACCAGTATCATTTTATTCATGATTTTGGCAACCTTTAAAGGACAGATAAGTTTGACTCCATTTGTACCCCTCAATGATGCACCCTATACTCAGTCTCTAAATTCAGATTTTAAGACTAAAGGAGATTTTGACTCTTTGGATGCCCTCCCTGTGGAGTTTAGGCAGGCAGTGCATTAATGACTGTGAAACACTTTGTAAGCTTTGTTTCAGAAAAGCACCACAGAGAATAGTTTGTCATTGCTATTTAATTGCCGAGTTATAATACTGGAGTTTACATGTGCCAGCAATTGGCACTGGTTATTTGTCTATGAATACATAATATGACATAGAGTCCATATTTACCATAACACCCAAAAATAATGCAACATGTCTGTCAGCTGTAACATGTAAATTTACACAGAAAGGTCATTTACATGTAAGATCACAACATCCAGCTGTTGATCACAAGTGTCAACAGCTGTACAAGAAAAGTTTGTTATCATTCTATTAACGTGCATGAAGGATAGATCCCTGTTTCTGTTCACACTGAGATTTGTGGCCAAAGGCCAGTTCCAGCCTGCTTTCATTGGGACACCATCACAGATTTGGGGTGGACAACTTTTTATTCCTATCAGGGTATGCTGTGCTACAGTCTACATGCTGTTTCCTCATTTAAATATCAGAAAACTACAGGCTGCATGCATGACCTGTGTATGAACTACTATGTTTTGTAGTTATAATATAATAACTGTATATGAACTAAGTATGAACTCACAATTTACAATATTTATGGGCAACACCCCATGAACCTGATCTACTAAACAACAGCAGTCTTATAAAAATCTGGAAAATGATGAGTTTTACCATAAGAAGTACACCTTGTATTAGTGTAATGCTATGGGGACAGGCAATATTGCTATTATTATTATAATAAATTATAATAACATATATTAGTGCTCCTTTTGCCAAAGGAAAAAAAAAAAAAAAAAAGTTGATAATATGGGACACTGAAGCCTAGGCTATATCACCTGTTTTTTTTTGCAACACAAGCTCATAGATATGCCCTAATGTGTATACCTTTGTATGATAATTTCAATGAAGCAATTTTACCTAAATGTACTCACAGTCAGCAAGACCATGGCCATTTTTTGTACCATTGGGAAAACAGCTGATCAGTGACACAGAGTCACCTGCTGCTGTCTTATTTCTTCATCAGTGGAGCAGGGCTGACTGACTGAGCCTCGATGCTCCTGCCAGCAGCAGCTGTCCAGCGGCAGGCGAGCTAACAAAACTTACTGTCAGTGCAGAACGTACCACTGTGTGAAGGAAGTGGGGTGAAGGGGGCTGTGTCAGGCTGCACTGCACTGTGGAGTTTGTCAGTGAAAACAGCCAAAAAAACAAACAAAACAAACAAAAACATCTAAATCAATATGTTGTCATGTGAAATTATGCACTGAATTGAGTTTATATGATTTTTTAAAAAACGTTCAAATATTTCAGTGTCATTAGGTCCGTTTCCACCAAAGAAGTTCCTGGTAGTATTTAGGGGGCAGGAGCTCCAACAGGAACGTCCCCTCACTCGGCCCTCTCAACTGCTGTGTCTCCACTGAGAGGGCCGAGTAGGAGGAAGGTTCCTGTAAGATGTGACGTAATTGTGGCATGACCATTTTGACCAAGGCATCAAAATGAGTGTTGTTAAAACAGCGCATTGTTAACGTCCCTAAAAATGCCGGCTAAAAAGCATGTTGTTAGCTAGCACGTTAGCGTTAGCTTGGTAGTGTTGGCCGTGTTGTTAGGGACGCCAGCTTTAGCTAACGTTAGCTAAAGCTAATGCTAGTGTCCCTAAAAATGCCGGCTATTTTGTCGCTTTCTGTTGACACCACATCGTGCCGTGAGTATATCCAATCAGCACCAAGTAAACCCCAAACCCCACCCAGGAGTTTTTCAGGGCTGTTCAGAGTACCTACTCTGAGGCAGGGACTTGTTTAGACCCTGTAAAAGTTTAGTGTCACTTTTTGTCACTGTTTTCACTAAGTCAAGTCAAGCCAAACCTATTCTTCAGGTCTGGTGTAACATTTGCGTATGTGTGAATGTAGGCTTGTTAAACATAGCTTGTTAGCTCATTGTTAACTTCTTAGGTCGTTAGATAACGTTAGCTAAAATACTTGAGGGAGGGGAGGTTGAGGTTAAGGTGAGGTTAAGGTTAGGGTTAAGGTTAGGAAACTTTAGTTTGCAAACATGTTATAAACAAACTGTTTTTGTTTGGACTTGGATTTGAACTCCATTTGTGTGTTTGACCCATCCATCACCACCCCTCCTCCCTCTTTATGTGGACTCTCCCTTTATACTACGTCATATTACTGATCAAACTGTGCATTTTTCATTCCTTGGTGACACAAAATGTTTTCCTCTGGTGGACTGACAGGTCCATTAGATGCTTTGCCTTCATACTGGGTCATTTGGATCCAATATTTGGAATTGGAGATCCAAGACCAAATACTGGATTTTTTTTTCCACCTACACCAGCTATGGAATATGTTATTCTTAAACTCCTCTTTGTGTTTTTCCACTGTAATCATGTGCAGAGTATTTGTACGTGTTATCTGGGACTTTTTTTTTTTTAAGTAGCTGTTATCTTCGGTCTATTTTTGCAAAAGTGATCCTTATATCTGAGATTTACCTGGTTAAATAAAGGTTAAATGAAACAAAATGCATTCAGAATCTGTTGTGTGCATTTTGCAGTTGGTTTATCTGGCATAATGCAGAATTGTGTAAGTTTGTCAGCAGCATGATCTTTGACTATGTCTTCTTGCGGAATTTGTCCATTCCATCCCTCCTCTCCCCTCCCGTCTTTCCTCTGCTGTGACGTTCTTGTGTGCCCTGTAATTAACTCAGCATATATCTGTCATGATGTGGAAATAAACCACAATTTAGCTAAGAAGGCAATTTAAGTGGGGGGTAATGGTAAAACAAACGATAGCAAGAGGTTAATAGGAAGAGAATTAAAAGTGAGATTAGACACTGATTAGCTTGCAGAGTGAGGCTGAGACTGAATGGAGAGGAGAGGAGAGGCTTGCAAGGCTAAACGAGAGTTGTGTGACATGAAAAAGGACAAATTCACATGCAAACAGAACAGTTTCTATTTGGAGTAAACATGACTATGTGATACCTTTGGTATGTAGCTTAAAGCATTTATTTATGTGGACCTCAATCAAAAAATACACAAATAAATTCATGCATATATTCAAAAATCATACATAGTACCATAGTGCATGGCAGACATAATCCTCTCCAATGCACACGTTTGTCTGCCTTCATTTCTCTTTCCATCTTTCATGTCTCTTTTATTGCTCTGTAGTGCTACCTATCTGGTGTACTGCTGACAGAGCATGGTGTAAGTCTGAGTTCTCTTCATTTGCCACCATTTGTTGTCTCATCCTAATAGAGGCCACTTTCACATCGTCATGTCCACCAGAGAGATGCAGTGAGATCAAATGAATCCCACCATGCACCGCTCAGCGGAGGCTCTCTCAGGTTGACTTGAGTTCAGATTTGTCAGCATGACTTCTGGTGATGTCTCCATTAGCTGTGGCTGAGTGGCCTGGCATGGTCTATTGGTAAGAGAAAACAGGTAACTGACAAAATCGAAGGAACATGAGTATAAAGTGTTCCAAAGGCTTAGTGGCCAACTATGAGTCACTGGAAGATTATGCACCTTGAAGCAGATTCAACAATTACAGAGAATGAAAGAATGTGACCCTGTTTTCAAGGATCTCCACATTTGCTGTTTTGCTGATGGGGAAGGAGAAACTCTTACAGCTACCCCTCCAGTATCTTTCCTTGGGGTTTTTATAAATGAGCTGTCAATGACATAAAGTTGGTACAAGCATAATTTTTAAAATTCACCGTACCTGTAAATGCCCTGTAGCAAGAATCATTTGGATGGACATTGCTCTTATCTGTGTGAATTTGTTTAATCATTTGATAGTGATGGTTGCTGATTATGATTTTGGACCTTTACCTTCCTCCCTTATGACTTTAATGGATCCAGGTTATGTAAGGAAAATGTATTCCCTGACAACAGAACCACCACTTGCAATAAACTTTGTATCCTGAATTGTTTCTCTTGTTGTTTCTCTCACACGTCCTTTATTATTTCTTGAAAAACAATTTGTAGCAACCTTGCTCATTTACTACATAATTTTCATTTCCATCCCTGCATTGTTAAAATAAACACAAAGCAGAAAAAAATAGATGCTTGAATCAAAACTCTTCGTTTACACATTTTCAGCATGCAAAGTTATTCTAGTTCTTATCAAGCACATCTGAACACAATCAGCCCCAAAGCCACTTTGTTCCTTGTGTTTTGTGTGTGCGCCACGCAACCCTCTCATTTGTTTTGTTGTTATTTGTTGATGGGCTTTCTCTTTTGTATTACCAGAGCAAATTTAATTAGAGCCTGAGGAATACAAATCAGTGTTCATTCACCAAATGCTATTCGGTCCCCTAATAAAGGACTCAGAGAGAGGGGAAATAGGGAATTACAAATGTGTTTCCAAAAGTGCAGAAGAGAATTGCTTTAAGAATCTGAGACACACATGCACACACACATAAAAACTATCATAAATGATTGCCTGCACTTCTTTTAACAAATGGATGTACTTTTTAAACTATGCTATAGGCTTGTGAATGGAAGCACTGAGGCATTAAAAGACACTTCTTTTCCCCCTCAGTGCAGTATTCAGAAGAGTCTTTGACCACTGAGAAGCCCAAGATCAGGTGAAACTGGAATGGAGTACTTTGCCATTAGGTTTAATGTATGTAGCTCATGGACAATGACTGAGACAATGAACTTACAAGGTAACCATTTAGGCTTCTATCCCTCCCCACCCCCCCCACCCCCACCCATAAAAAAAGTACACTACAGTTTCCAGCTACCAGAAAAGATAGACTTGACTCTAGAAAATTCCTTCAGGTGCTTTCCCACTCACTTCTCTGGCCTTTCTCACTTCAGTTTCTAAGGAGCTGTTCAAACTTGATAACACTGTGGTGTAGCATCTTAGCTCTCCAGTTTCTGGCTATGGGAGATGCTTATTTAAGACCTGATAGCACTGAGATATTATATTATATTATTATTATTATTGTTATTATTATTATTATTATTATTATTATTATTATTATTATTATTATTTATTAGGTATTATTTGGGAAAGGATGGAAACAGTAAATCAAATGCCCTCTTCCAAACACTGTTTAGGAAGTAGACTAGCTGGGCACAGCATCATTTAATGCCAGGGTCCCACAGCCCATGAAAGTCACACCGCTTGTTTAGCCTTCTGTCCATGTTGTTGGAACAAAACTGAACATCGTGAAATCGTGAATCAGGACTTACTTTGGCTCTACACGAGGAAATTTTTGCAAGAAACGACTGCCTGCCAAAAACTCAAAGCACTCAACAATAGACAGGCAGTTAGCTCAATTCACCGAGCAGAAAAGGTTTGGAAAGACAGCGATGTTCTCTAAAACATCACCAGTCTGTGCTGGACACAAACACACAGGAATCCAGTAAACTATTTGTAAGTAGGCAAAGGTGGTTTGAAACATGTCAGAATGCTGGCAGTGTGTACCCTGCAATTGAAAACAATAGATGTGACTGGAAAGTGGGTTTGACACACATCAAAGTTGCAGTGCTCCCAGACACTGGTTAGACTCGCGCTGTAAACCACAAGGCATAACATGAAATTGGTCCGTGCATATTCTCATTTGTCCAGGTCATAGGTATCTCAAGGAAAATTTAATCAGGTCAGTTGGACTTAATTATATGTCTAGAAGTATTTCTAGTCTAATGAACAGCATGAACTGATGAAGCCACTTGGAAAAGGGGTGAGACGTCTTCTAGACATATAACTAAGTCCAGTTGACCTGATTCTGTTTCTTTGAGATAACATGAAATTGGGTTCTCCTGTGAAATACCATTTGTCTTTGAAACCAAACCCCCCACCACCCCAGAATCTACTCACCCTATTGCCATCACTGGTCAAGTTTCTCTATCCACATAACACACAGCAAGTTAGCTGGCACAGCTTCTAGCATTCTCTGAAGCAGCTGGAGGGAGATGGCTGCTTTGTGGGTCCAAAAGTCTAATATTCACCTCATTACCTCCTAGATGGTCTCCACTCAGAAAGCTGTAGTCGCCATACAGCACTCTGGTGGAAGAGTCTTGCTGCTTTTATGTGCTCCCTGTCAGTTCAGCGTTTTACAGCTGTAAATACAACTCATCTTGTATTCAAGTATGTTTTCAAGTGCTACAGAGCTGCTTCATGCTGCAAAGGCAGACAAAAAATAATGAGAAAATTTGTATGTTTCGTAATTGATTTTTTTTTTTTTTTTTTTTTTTTTTAAGTGCATTGGCTATGTGTTTTGTGTTAAGTTGATGTACACGGTGCCTCAATGTTAAAGAGTGAAAATGGTGCCACTTGATTATCATGTAAAATTGGACATTTCCAGCTGTATTTTCCAGTTTCAGCCTTCAGTTTATATGTGGTGGCTCTTGAAAGGGGGGAGTGGTGGTTCTCAACTCCAGAAATTATGTTGTTTTGTTTTATTTTATTTTATTTTATTCTATAAGGTAGCTTCCATTCTAACATCTGTACCCTTTAGACCTGGGTGAACATGTGAATGAAGACTACAAAAACAGCAATTTTCTGGACCGATAGATAGATAGATAGACAGACAGACAGACAGATAGATAGATAGATAGATAGATAGATCTGGTGAACATTTCTTTGGCAAATAATTCAAACAATAGCAATAACAATAGCTTTTCCTTTCCTTCAGCATACATACATACATATGTGAACAAATTCACAATTGATCTGAAGTCTGGTGCATAATATATGTTTGGTGACTAATTTAAAGTAGACACTCAGACTCCCTCCAACACTTTGGCTTAAAAGGTGCTTGTTATGACAAGGATGAAATATGGTTGAATTAAGTGACAATACTGTTAACGAATCTATATAAGTGAGGGATTATCAACCAGTAGGTGTGTGCTAAATGGTTTTAAGGCACGATGTGGAGGCAAAGAACCACACAACACCAAGCGGAGGGTGGTTGCCTCTACAAAGTGCCTTAAAGCCATTAAACACATACTTACGAATTGATTATCCCTCTTATACCATGGTCATTTACCAATACTGTACAGGAAAGACAAGAAAACAATACAAAAAAAAAAAAAATCCATTGGTGTGTTTTCCTCCCTGCTCATTAGTTTATCAAGCCGATAACTCAGCTGTGCTTGCCACAGTTGATAATGAGTAAGCTTTGACAGCTGTGCTTTGTAATGTTGCTATGGTTACACAATGGGTAGCAGATGACTTCAGAATGGTGATTATATGATAGTCCAGACCTAATGTTAGCTGGACTGAGTCTGGATTCTCTCTCCATATGACTGATGTGTATGATATAATATACTGTATGATTGAGGGCGTTTTCACACATACAGTGTTTAGGTCGACCTAACTGTCTAGGCCGGCCTAACTGGTGCGGTGCGGGTAGTGTGAACACAACTAGCCGCACCCGAGGTCGACCTAAACAGCCGTACCGAGAGCAGCTGGAAGGGATGGTCTCGGAGCGCCGCACCAAGCACTTTAGTGTGGTGCGGCGCACCAAACTAGTGGTGTGAACGCGCAGCGAACCCGGGGTCGGCCCAAGCCCAGTGTACTCCACAAGTTGGGGCTACGTAGGCTCCTGTAGTTAGCTGGGCTGTTCCTTCTGTTTTCCAGATGGAATGGTACTACACATGTCATTTTCGTCTGGTTGCCATGGATACATGACACTCCATTCTGTAGAGCGGTGGACTTGGTACAGCGATAAAAGCATATGTGAAACCGAGCCGCTCCAGTTGAAAATTGATACATTGTATATTGGGTCAACCTAAATATGTCACTGGGTCGACCCAAATATGTGTGAAAACACCCTGAGAGTGACGTGCTAGCCACCCACTCTTCTCCAAGTGTTTTGTGTCTGTCACTCAGTCCATACCTCTACTGGTTTTGTAGAATCTGCTCCTCCCTAGCTCCCTGCCTTCATTCACCCTTCTAAAACCCTCCTCCTCCCCTCACACCTTCCTTGTCCCCCCTCTCATTCTCTTTACACCTCCCATCCTCTTCCTCCCTCCCTCTTCCCCTGTATATTATTTCCTCCATCTTTATTCCTCTTTTCCCCTCTTTATTGTTTTCCTTCCATTTCAATTCCCACCTTTTGCTTTCTCCAAACCTCCCCTCCCTCCATCCTTTTATTCCCTGCCTTTTATTTCCCTTATGTACCTTGCGACTCTACACTTCCTTCTCCTCTTTGTCTCCTCTCATTCCTCCTTCTCTCTCACCCTCCTCCTCTCCTTCTCCTTCCTAACCATGCCTCTCCTTGCCTCTCCCCATCCCTTCAGCTCCATCCTCTTTCCTCTTGTCTTTCTGCCTAGCTGTGTTTCTCAGCATTAATTGGCTAGGTCCTCCTTCTACTCTAAAGTTCCATTAATAAATGATCTTATAGCTGAGAGGTTGGAGGAGCTTGTCTGGGCCATTAAGAAATGCAGTACATAGACACACAGGCAGGCACACAAATTCATGTTCATAAATACACAGCACACACACACATACACGGGTGCAAAGCACACACACACACACACACACACACACACATGCGGTGCACGTGCGCTCACGCGCGTGCTCACACATGTGCATAACCCACTATTTTCTACTCAATCAGACTGCCAGAAAAACAGTATCACTGAATTTCAACTTTGACAAGTTGTCATGTCAATACAAGCCTTTAGATGGTGAAAATACCTATTACATGTCTCCCTCCTGGTTATTTATTTAAATTGTTGTTTTTTCCTTCTTTTCCTTTCTATCACTTTACATCGCTCATATGCATTATGTATGAATTTTTGTGTACTTACCTTGTTGTGTGTGTGTGAGGAACAGAATCAGAAACTTTGATCCTGCTGTCTGAGGTGACATGAAATTATTTGATTTCTTAAACTGAGAACTCCAGGGTAAGGCAACAGTATACTGCACTAACTATTGATGTGTTGTTTGCATGTCTGCCTCTCACGTCTAATGTTCTCACTGATAATGTCTGGAGCAAGGAATTTGGTTCTTATTCAATACGGCATGTGAAAAACTTCACACTGATTAAATCTGATATTGAAATTCATGCCACACACAGTTGGGACTGAAGGGAGAAAAGGTAATAAAGCAAGCATACCAAGTATCACTCATAAATCAGAGCAGGTAATGTACGACATACTTAAAATAAAACAAAGAACTTTTCCAAATTAACTCGTCTATTTGATGTAGCTATGTTTTCTTGAGGAAAAACACCATATTTATGTAAAATTGTCCGTGTATGAAGTCATGTCATGTATGAAGTCAAAATATTTATTGGTATTGGCGCCTATATGTATAAATCTTGCCTCACACCCCTCCGTAGCAGATTGAGTATTTTCCATTTGATGTAATGTCCTGAAATGTCCTGAAATGTTTTT